>NW_005371125.1:1726571-1735178 GCF_000412655.1 Myotis brandtii | reverse complement strand
TACGGCGGGAGGGGGGGGCGGGGGGGAAGGCAGCACCTCCCAAAAGTGAGTAGTTGGAACCACTTGCTTTCCTCCCCCCAGGAAAGAATTTTAGAGCTCAACTGGGAATGACCTTTTGGCTTCCAGAATAAATTACTCCGCGCTACTTTGGCCGCCTTTTCGGTTTGCGGTGCGGCGTGCGGGGTGCCAGGATGCCTGTGTGGAGGGCCTGTGAGCGCGCATATGCCGGCAGCCCCCTGAGCCTGGTGCCCTTCCGAAATAGGGCTGGGAATCAAAACTTGCGCTACTGCAGCACACACCCACCAAGCAAGGATCGGAGGGAAAAGGGGACTAAGACAAAATAATACAGAAACTTAAAAAGAAAGGACAAAACCAAAGCAAGTTCTTGTGTGGGAACATCCCAAGATGGCATTTAAACCTAGCGCAGGGCCTGTTTATATAAGAAAAGTGCGGGAAAGAAAGTGCTTAACATCTGGAGGCGAGGAAGGGGGCAGGAAATCTGGGGAGGTGATGGTGTTAGAGCCGCTGGCATGCTCTTAGCGCTGCAACAAGGCAACAACCCGAGGAGCTAGGAGCGTGCTGAGAAGAATTTTAAACACCGAGCACAACACCTGAGAAGGTAGCGTGGCTTTATGACTACAGCGACTCGCCCCTCTCCCATAAAAGGTTAAAACAGGTGCGACTCAAAAAAAGATACTTGCGGGTACCTTATGAACTTGGTACAAACTAGATGGACTTCCACTCTCAATCTTGTTTGAAGTAAGCTCCCACAATCACGGGCGGAATATTAGCCTCGGGGCTGCCCTTTGGTGTGTGTGTGTGTGTGTGTGTGTGTGTGTGTGTGTGTGTGTGTGGCGTGTGTTGGGGGGACATTTGAAAGCAAGTCGAAGTAATAGTATTTGTACATGTTTCCATGTTTTCCCCTTTCCTGTCTTTGTCTGGTTCCTCCGAGGAAGCGCAGACGGTGTGCGGGCGGTTTTGACGAATGAACTCGGATGGACTCGTCAAGGTCTAAAGATTCCTTTCTCCTTCTGCTAAATTAAGAATTGCCCCGCGTGGCTCACGCGGTCTGAGTCCCGCCGCCACTGCCACGGTGCTGCGGCTGCACACGCGGCTAATGAGCGCCTCCGCGAGCGAGGCCCCAGAACCCAGTTCTCCAGTTGCCTTTGCACGGTCAGCCCCTCCTTCTGGCAATGATGTCAGCCCCAGAGAGGCATTTCGGGCCAGGAGGAGGAGATCGGGTGGCTAGCCCGGGCTGTGAGCCTGGCGCGCTCCCGGTGCGCAGCCGCCCTAGCTGCCGGTCGCCTCCTTCCCGCGCTGGCACCCTCCGCCCCCCTTCCAGTTCCTTAGCTCCCTGGAGCCGCGCGATGGAGCTGGAGCTGGGGAGGCCACTGCGGGCCGGGCCGTGGCTGGTTTTGAACCCGGGCATCAAGCACAGATTCAGGTCTTCCCAATCCTTGTCCTCCTTTTCTCCGCCCCCGTTCTCTCCCCTTTTCATCTTGCACTTTCACTATTCACTGTGAATTTACTTAGTGTCATTTTAGAGGGCAAGTTCGTCAGATGAAATAATAGCTACCAGTATTAAATTTCCGTTGTTTTCTCTACTCCCCTGGTGATAAGGAAGGGGAATGTGAAGACCGGCATTTTTAAAATCCCCTGGCTGCCTCTTTGCCCGCAACAGAAAGCTCCCTAGAAGCCAGAGACGGTGCTGTGGGGGATGGGATCAGTCGACGGAGATTTCGCAGTGTGGGTAGTCCCCTTAACTGAAAGAAGGGACTTAAAATTGGGAGTTTCAGAAAAAAAGATTCTGGGAGCTGCTGCCGCAGGGGAGAGGCCACCGTGCCCTTTATTGTAAGGCTGCGCAGTCCCTTCTAGAGACGGGCGCGCCAAATTGGGAAGATTCACAAATGGGATTTTACAAGACCAAAGCCCCCTGCGGCTTCCCTTCTAAGTTTGCTCTTAGTGTTTTAAGGAACAACCCCTACTTTCCCGAACTGGAGGCTAATTCCTTGCTCTGATTTCGGAGGATTCTTTCTTTTTTTCTTCTTCCTTCTTTTTTAGCTCTGGGAGAAGGACCAGAGCGCGCAGTTGGAGGTTTTACAGGGCGAGAGGAAGGGGCTGGAGGAAGGACTTGTGGAGGCAGCTGGGCCTCGGAACTGACTGACCTTCCTAAGGAAATAACATTCAGAGGGGGTCGAAATGAACTGCTATCCTATTGTGTTTTGATTTGGAGGCAGGTGGGGGATTTGGGGAAAAGGGAGCTGGAGCAAAGAATTCTTCCGATTTGTAAATCTAGGATTTTATTTTCTTCTCTTTGATGGAAGGAAGCAAAGGCAGCAAGCTTAAAGTTGCTCTGCGTTTGAATTATAGGAATGGGGAGGAAACTCAGACCACATTCATTTTCTAGAGTTCAATCATTTGGTAAAGGTTGAAAGAAGTCCCTTTTTATTTTAATCGCCAGAATGGATTCTGATGGACCCCCAAGTAATGGTGGGTTTTGTCACCTTGGAGCCCTGGCAGAACAGATTGCAGGTTTCATATTAGAAACTTTGTGTGTGTGTGTGTGTGTGTGTGTGTGTGTGTGTGTGTGTGTGTGTGTTTTCCAAGATAGAAATTCCTGATAGGATTTAGAAAGCAGAACATTTTCCTTCTCTCTATGCAAACCGTCTGCAACAGCCTTTAGTCAGGATTTATAAGGTTCTTGGGGAAGGGAAGGGAGGCGGGCACACTGATAAGGAGACTTTATATAAACCACTGGCTTTAAGCTGCATTGATGAAATAGTGTATGGCTGCCAGGTTTTTTTTTGTTGTTGTTGTTGTTTGTTTTTTATTTCATTGTGTGTGTGTGTGTGTGTGTGTGTGTGTGTAGGAATATTATTCAGAGGCTGACAATTTGAAACCATTGTCTCCAATCTTCACATATTTTAAAGGTGTCATCCATTTATTAACCAAAGAATTTACAAACATTAATCAGACACCTACTGTGCCAGACAATGTGCTAGGCTCCAGGAATACAAAAGAGAATATAAAACGTGGCTTGAGCCTCTGTGAGCCAAGAGACTTTTACAAATTCATGATACAGTGTGATAAGAGGTCTAATTGAGCATAATGTAGGGAGGAATTAATTTGTGCTAAGAGGCTGAGAAAACAATTCATAAAGAAGAGGTGTGCATTGGGCTTTGAAAAATAGGCATCCCTAGGTCTTGGCTAGCCAGGAAGTAGCTCTGGGAGAGCCTGACACAATTAAGTAAGGAAAGGTGTTGTGGGGGGAGCCTGATCCCACTATGGAGTTTAGAGGTATGTGTTAATTTAGTGGACATAGGCCACCTGTGAAATTTTTTCAAGCAGATATCTTAAAAATAACAATAAAATAAGGTGAGAAAATTTGGCAGTTGGTGGCACACAACATAAAAAATGTGTTGTTGCTTATCTTTAAGTGCATATTTGAATAAACTAATGCATTGCAATAGAGAGTGGCAGCTAATAAGTTAAAAAAGATACTGCAACATCCAGAAAAAAAGGACAAATGAATAAAGAGGGCCTAAAGTAAATCAGTAGAACTAAGAAAGAAATAATACTATTCTGGGGAAGAAATTTTATTTTAGTCATAATCACTAACTCATTTATATCTTTATACTGTACTCATCTCACCTTCCCCATTCAGCCTGCAAATTCCCAATCTTCTACCATCAGAGTAAAAGCCTTCAGCCACTTGCAAACACACCTATCTCCACTGCACCCCATTTTCCATACACCTCCCTGAATCATCTCTGTGTCCTATATCATCTCCCCACCCTTACCCACTTCAGCTGTCTGTACCAACTATTAGAGGCCCTTTTTCCTACCCTTACACACTAGCAGATCACCTCTATTTGTATTGTTTTTCCTCTTGACAGTCTTCTCTCCCTGCTTCTTCCCTGCATTACCAATGTCGGTAATTTCTCCACTCATTTCCATTTTATTTCATATTTTCCAATAACCACCTTGGACTATCACCCCTTCAATGACCTCAAAGAAGCCAAAAATAAAACAATAAAACAATACAACAGCAATAAAGAACTGAGGAACCTCTACTTCAAACTCATTTACAGATTTGTCATACAAGATTTATAGTGTTATTTCTCAGATTTGTTATATTTTATTATGCCCGCAAATGTCTGTTTTTCTTCAGATACGATTAAGGATTTAAATATTGTACTTCAGGGAATATTTCCAACTTTTCTGAATTTCTTATCATACACTCCCAAATCTGTTTCTCTGCATCCCATTCTTCTTGGTATGTCTTCTTCCCATGGGTCATTTCTTTTATGTTTTCAGTAAAAGTTTCTTTTTATTCCCCTCTCCTTTTTGCTTTCCAGGATTGTCATCATAGGTCATATTTTAAATATTTTTAGAGAGTGTTCCCCTTAGAAGGACTTTTCCATACACAAGATTTTAAGGCCTTGTCAAACCATGTTCACACCAACATACACCATTACTATGTCAATGTTCGGAGGCAAAGGAACTTTTTTTTTTCTTTTTTTACTGCATTCTTAGAAAGTTATATTTTTGTGTGTAGAAAAGGGCAATTCTCAGATCGTCCATATTTTCACATGTAGTGGAGTTGTTTGAACAACTCTGGGAATTGGAGAGGGTATGCCATAAGCACAGGCAATACATTCTTTTATCAATGACACGTGTACAGTTTACCTTTGGGAAAAATAAAATATATAAGTACACTTAGTCTGATTTACTTTGTGTTATAACATTCCAAATTACATGTTACTATCTGAGCAGAGTTCTATTATCTGAAGACTTTAATTGATCATTCAGTATCCAGAGGGAAAAAAACTAGGTAAGATGCCTTGATATTTCTGACTGGCTTGCAATGTTTAAATTAATCCAATCCTATTTGAAATAGTGTCACTTTTTGATAGAAAATCATCCAGAAGGCCTGTCCCTAAAATCTGCTCATCTTTTGTTAGGAGAAAACATCAAATTACCTATATGGCATGGTCCCTCAATATTCATGCCCTGTGCCAAATTGATTGTAAAGCTCAGGTTTATCACATGAAGAAAGCTCTTTTATGGTGAAAGGTGTCTTTGAAGATTGTGTTACACCTGCAGAAATATTGCATTCTCATTATCAAACAGAAAAAAATGAATAAACTCTTTCAGTTATGGTTTTTGAATTATAAGAGTGATTTGGCAGAAATAATAAATGCTGCTGTTATCTTTTGCACTCCAAAATCTTCAGGTGATCAAAGACTTCAGCTGCCCCTTTAATTGTCTTTAACACATTAAGCATCAAGTTACTATAATAAAATTTGAAACTGAGAGTAATAATGGCTGTTTGTCATTTCCAGTCCAGATCTGAAATAGTGATTTTTTTCCGACCTAATCCTCTTATCGTGGATGTATAGATTTGGGAAAATAAAAAGAGGAAAGAAAAAGGATACTAAATCCTGGGAGAGGATTTTTCTCTCCTCAATACAAAGTATTTTATTAATGTAAGATATAGAGAAGCATCCATCAGACCGCCAAACCTCAGAAGGAAGGTAGGGGAGGGCAGGGGTAAAGAGGAGAGATCAACCAAAGGACTTGTATGCATGCATATAAGCCTAACCAATGGACACAGACACCAGGGGGGTGAGGGCATGAGTGAAGGGATGGGTCGGGCATTGGGGGGATAAGGACACATATTAATACCTTAATAAAGAAAAAGAAAAGAATGAAACTAATTTATTGATGGATTTTAATTAAACTATATGGAAATTCAGTTCTTTTTTTAAATCCTTAAGTGGTTAGAATGCAAATTGAGATTTATATTGATTTTACAATTAAATTTTTGTCATCATAGGAAATTAAAACAAAAATTAAGTTTTCTGCCACTTTATTTTAATTCATTCTCCTTAATATATTTAATTTTTATAGTATCCCATATCTTATATAATTTTAAAAGTAAATATATTATTTTAGTCTCATGAAAACTTTGAGTAGAAAAAGAAGGCATAGCTATACCTGTGTTTTAAAGGGGAAACTGAAGGCCAGATGGGTAAAAGCAGATCTCTAAGGCTGTCAAGTAAGACTGGAAGCCTACACAGGATTGTTGGTTTTCAGTCTCCACACCAGGGCTTTTCCAAACACTCTGCCTTACCTCTCTTTTATTTCTTTGACTATATTTTCTCAAAGTTCTGAATGTAAAAGAAAATGCTTCTTGGATTAAAAAAATAAAAATCTCAAAGATGAGTATATTCAAGAATATTTAAGTTCATCAATTAACAAGCTACTTGTGTCATGTTTCCCTCTTAGTCTTTTTTGCACTAACCCTGTAAAAATTGCATGATAAAATATAAAGGCTATTGGAATTTAACAGTGCAGGATTATAGACGCTCATACACTTCCTCTGTTTTATTTATAAGAATAGTTCAAATTATGACCCATCATAATGACACTCCATAAAGCTTAAGTTTACTTAATGTGGCAAATACTTAGTGTTATAGCCTAATTCATTTTTTTTTAAATATATTTTATTGATTTTTTTACAGAGAGGAAGGGAGAGAGATAGAGAGTTAGAAACATCGATGAGAGAGAAACATCGATCAGCTGCCTCCTGCACATCTCCCACTGGGGATGTGCCCGCAACCCAGGTACATGCCCTTGACCGGAATCGAACCCGGGACCCCTCAGTCCGCAGGCCGATGCTCTATCCACTGAGCCAAACCGGTTTTGGCCTAATTCATTTTTATTTTAGGACATCTATATAGGTATATATGATTTATTTTAAGGGATATTTGCCAATGATTTTTAAATATTTGTCAGATTTTCTTCTGACATATCATCTTTGAAGCAACTTGTTTTTGGAAATCCATTGCATGTAGGTTTGTGTCATATCAACCCAAATGAAATTAAGCTCCCACTATGTCAATCATTGTTTATTGTTCATAGGTTTAAAAACTCCTTTATCCAGTGGTTTTAGGTATGGGGATATGAGAGCAGAAGGTTTATTTAAATTGTGTAAACACAAAGTATTTTATAATTTATATTTTATTAGGGTGATTGTGGACAAATAACTTCATTTTTCTGGAGTACCGTTTTCCCAAAAGTGAAATGAAGAAATTGTAAATTATTTCAAGGCACTTTCAAATGGAAAAAAAAATCATGTGATGTTTTACAAAAAGCAGTAGAGATCTAAAGCATTTTTTCTTTTTCCCATGGCCCTGCAGGTATTATCAGTTTCACTGCATTGATCCATTAACTATTAATAACTAAAAACCTATTGCTTGTCTAGCATGGCAATACTTTAGATATGGAAGTTAGACTGGGTTGTGAAGGGTAGCCCTTAAAGAAATTTAAACGAATACTTGAATTGTGAAGCTTACATTCTGATTGGGCAAAAGAATGAACAACAACAAAGTAATATATAGTCACATTAAATGAAATTCAACAAATATTATGCCAGGTGGTATATTATAGTACCCTGAGTATGGTCCAGGTTTCATAAACTCTGAAAGTGGAAAGGACCAGAAAGACCTAGCCCAACCCTTCATTTTACAGAGAAGAAAATACGGCTTAGAGATGTGAAATGAACTCTACAGGACCTCATGTAAGGTATTAGGTGATAGCATTAACTAACTCCATAGTCTTACCTGTTCCCTACTTTGTTCGAATACAATAATAGTTTTGTAACTTATCAGAAAGTTAAACATATCCAAGACTTATTTATTTATTTGGCTTTATTGACATGGACAATTTCCCAATCTGACTCAGATATAGAAAATACTATGTTTTCCACACTTTGTTTTGAATTTAGATCATTAAAAACACCTCTCTCATGCATATTATGTTATAAAACATGCAAAATGCTGTATTGACATGAACACCAAGAGAATAAAACAAAATATGAAGGCATTACATTATATAAATAGTTTAGCTCTTTAAAAATGACTTGAAAAACCTATTTACTTAAGATGGCAAGAAATATACATTCCTTGGAGGATGGTTTTATTTTTATAAATGCATATTTAACTAAAGCCTAAAATGTGCATTTCCTGGAGGCTTAATATAATTCAGGAAATATTTAAAATTGATTTCTTAAACTTTGATCTGTCTGCTGCTTGATCTTATTGCCCATGTTGAGATGTGTGTGTATGTTAGGAAGGATGAGTCAGGCAAAGGTAAGCACACAGAATATGCCAAAGCAAAGCTTTCCTTCATTCCCTGAATAATGATTTATTTAGCTTTGTGGCAAGTGGGAAGGAAGGGAGAAAAAAGAGTAATCAAGTAGAGAAGAGCACTGACAGAGTGTTTGGTGATAGGGTCTGATTTTCAGTTTAGTGTGGAAATTTGCAACTGTTTTTGAAACTGCTTAATCTGGCTTCTCTCTCACACTTCTAATATTGTATATTTGAAACACCTTAACTGTTATTTAATAGTTGCTTGTTAGTTTTACTAGCAAAAAAATAGAAACTTGTAAATACATTACAGCAGTTTCCATACATACTGGTTATTTTATAAAGTGATGAGAGCAAAGCAAGATTATTTGAGGGAGGGAGTTTGAATCCATTAAATAGCACATGTATTCTGAATGAATGCCTTATAAGCATACAATAGTAAACAAACAGGAGA
>NW_005371125.1:1705523-1726553 GCF_000412655.1 Myotis brandtii | reverse complement strand
AAAGCACTTTAGAAAGAAATAGAGTCAATATACAATTTCTAATCAATCACCATCACTGCTAATGACTTATTTTAAAATTCAGTTTCTAGGAAGTTATATTCTATCCCTGTGGGTCTAAAACTTTAATGTGCATACCAATCATTTGGGAATCTTGTGAAAATATAAATTCTGATTCAGAATATTCTAGGTGGGGCCTGAAATTCAGCATTTCTGACAAGTTCCTGGGGATATAGATGCTGCTGCCTCTCAAACCATACTGAGCCGCAATGGTGAATTCCTAGTCTGGTAACCAAGCTTGAAAAAGGTGAAATAAGGAAAAAGTAGCAGGGTAAAGAAAAATAATTTTATGTATTTATTTTGCAAAGGATGACATTTTAAAAATTAAAAATTATTGCACTTGGATATTAAAATTGATTTTAATATTTGATGTGACTAGATCAGTTGAAACTGTAGTTCAGAATAAAAAATAAGTTGCTTGTCATTGTACAGTCAATTTTATTTTACAAGAACTATATACAGTGGGGCCTTGACTTACGAGTTTAATTCGTTCTGAGACCGAGCTCATTAAGGAGCTCCTTAAGGAGCTCCTTAATGAGCTCGGTCTCAGAACGAATTAAACTCGTAAGTCAAGGCCCCACTGTACCTATATTTGTACCATTTCAAAAAAGAACACTATTGGCCACACAATGTCAATACCTTACCAATGTTTTAAAAACATCTTCCAGATTGATCCAAAAATCCTGAGCAATTTAATCTACTATAGATCCTTGAAAATATTAGTTTGTGAAATACTGAAAATGAGTATATTAGTTAATCATTTAGATTTCAGAATAAAATGACCAACTGAAATTTTATTTGTCTAATTTGAAGCCATTGTTTTTATTTTATGCTTAGCATCTGACATTTTTTAAGGAAACACCACCACTACCAATAAAAGAGACTTGGTAGAGATTATTTTATATTTGCTATCCCTAAAACTCCACTCAAAGCAGGAAACAAATGTTAAATTAGACACTATGCTGCCTATTTTCTTTACACCTAGCTTTTTAGATTGCAGCAGACTAGCCATTTAATGTAAATGAATTTTTCATTCATAATCATCTAGGAAATCTTCATACCTCCATTTATTTATGCAGTTCATCTTGGCATGGAACCAATTAAAACAAACAACTTTTAAAGCAGCTACTGAAATAAGTCGTTTAAGTTTTTAAACTGTGTTTGTTAGAAGGCTCAATGTGTTTCTGGCAAGGTTAGGGTAATAACTGAAAAAGTTGTCACTTGGAAGCTGGGATTCATGTCTTAACTGTGACATTGAGATTCAGAAGTCATCACTTTCCCAATGAAACTGTATTAGTGTTTTCTAAGCTCCTATGCTTTAAATGGCAAGAGCAGAGCTTGTTTGGTGGCAACTTGAAGATCCCAGTGAACAAATGGACCACTTGGATTAAAATGTTTTTTTGTAACTGCTAAATGAACTTGGGTGTCTGCCAGAATTGCCTTGGATTTCATTACTCTTAATAATGTTAAGCATAGACAGTTTCCATATGCCTTAGGAGGCATGTATAGCAGCCAAAATATGATTATATATATATATATATATGAAATTCCAAAGTATACAAAAAAGAAAGAATATGAAAAACCAAAAAACATGTTAAAAATAACAGACCTCTTCAATTTTCATTTATTTTCAAAGGCTAGAAATGGAAGCTCACTCTATAGAAAGAAGAAATATCCGTTCTATGGAAATATGTTCAGGCCTAAGACAAAATGAGAAAAAATGGAGTTAATTTGCAATGGCATTATAACTAAAAATTTATATAAAATTGAATACAATATAAAAAAATCAGACTATTTCAGGATCATGACAATTGGAAGAAACAATTTCTTGGACTAATCTAATTAATATTAGGAATGCTACTCCCCCTGTCTCATAACAATAGTAGCAAGTAAATATTTAAAGGGGAATTATTGGCGAATGCAGTTGTAAGTTATGTTGTAGTTCAAAATTGCGAAGCCTTCAATCAAAATCAATGTTTCATGACATCTGTCATTTTTTTGACACATCTTTCAATTTTTAGGTTAATCTAATTATTACGAATTATAACTATTTTTCTAATTTCATCCGCTGATCAAAATCAATTGTTTTATTTCAGTTGAATATCAACCCATTGTAAAAAATAAGATGAAAAAAAGAGTTTTCAAGCAAAGATCGAGTTGCGATTGTCCAGTTCTTGATGCATCAAAAGAAAAAGGAAAAGTTGCAGAAAGGTGCAATTACGTTAGCTGCAAAACAATTTAAGTGCAACAGAATGACCATATCAAGAATTTGGAAACGTGCTTCCGAAAATAATTGTCAAGGAGAATCTTATGCTAATGTTGATTCTTTGAAAAAACAAAACTGTGGACGTAAATGCAAAGATTATGGGGAAAAACTTGAAAAACTTAGACATATTCCTCTTAGCAGAAGAGGCACCATATTAGCCTTTGATAATATTTCTCCCAAAATACTGGATAATACATTTCTGTCATTTCAACAAGTTATGCTGGAAGCAATGAAGAACGATGGCTCCAATAATTTTAAGCTCACGCATATAGGGAAAGCAAAGCTTCGCAGCCAAGGGATCCTACCTACAAGTTTAAAATGCAGTAATGAAATTATTGAAAAATCCAGAAACTATCTGAACACTCAAAATAAAAATTAGGAGTACTATTTTTAATTTATTGTTTAATTTAATCTAGTTTTTTGATGATAAATGTTGCGTTCTATATTATTTTCTTTTGCTACTATTATTATGGGACAAATTACATTCATCAACTGCTACTATTATTATGGGACAGAGGGAGTAAAATATTAAACAAAACTGTCAATTACAGTAATCAAATCCAACTACATAACTTTGAGTCAGTTCTCCTTTTTCCTGTTTTAGAGACAATATAAATAAATCTTAATAGAATGATATTTTTTAATATTGAAAATATTAAGTAGAGCAAAATATTATTTATAACTTTAAAAACTTTAATCAGATATCATGTAATTTTAGTAATGATTTTAAAGAGATGGCAATGAAGGTAGCCACTAGATAATGCCATATAATGTACTTTAAATTTTGAAGTACTTGTGCTTGCTAATAATAAAATAAGATGACAAAAGTTAGTAATAGCATTAATAGGATGATTATATTCAATAGAAAAAAAAAGAGAATTCCAAGTGAAAATTAGGTTCCAGGATGAATACTGACAACTTAAGTAAGCATCCTCATTCAAAGAATAGGAAGACACTCTGAGAACATGTTTAATATTTCCTTTGAAAACGTTTTATATCTTCCTTATACCATACACTAATGATAGCAACTAAATTACCCAAGAACATGCTTTTGCGGTAGTGGAAATAACTGAGTTTCTGAAAAAAAAAATTAAAACCAAAGATTTATCATGAGTCTGCATTAAATTTAAAGAAATTACCTGAAATAGAACCTTTTAGTAACTGTGAAAGGCACTTCTACCAGGTTTTAACTGTGTGAGTGACTACATTAACATTTTAAAATTGTTTTTGTTACATTTTAATGTATTACAGACTTTATCTCATTGGAATCTAACAACAGTGCTATGAAACAGGTACTGCACCATTTTGACACGAGGAGAGAGACACAGACAAGTTTTGATTTGTTTTTTATTTTTTAAGATAATATACCTATTAAGTGCCAGGCAGCCAGCCCTATGTGCTTTTTCTTATGATCTTCCAAAATATTCATTCCATTAGCCAGTGTGTACACTACAATTTTAGATACAAATACTCTTAAGGAAAATTTATTTTGACAATGTATTTATTATGTTTAATCTTTCAAGGGTTTTGAATTTGTAGTAGGAAGTTTTGGTGAGCACTCATTGGATCTCATTAGGCACAATTAGGATAATATCCCTGGCCTTAGTAACTTTAAACACTTGATAACATAAATATACAATGATAGAATAGTTATAGTGGACAAAAAATAAGGATGTGATCAAGGTGAACAAGAGAGGAGTATTAGAATGGATAAATCAATAAACCTCTTTAGGAAAAAAAAAAAAAGGATTTGGTTCTAATATAAAATAGGCTCAGAAACCAGACTCAGGTTTCTAAGAGATTTCTTTCTCTGAAGAGAAAAACCAACCACCAAACAAACAAACAAAAAAATAAATAAAAAACAAAAACCCTTGAAGGAATAGGTCTGAAGGGGCAGTATTTGAGAGGAAAAAAAAGGAAAACTTATCATGGCTATGGGTTAGCTTACACATAGAATGTTAAGTAATAAACTAAGGTGTATTGCTCTGGCTAAGTCCTGGCAATGCTTGCAATCCAGAACTTTGGGAGGTCTCAGATTTCTCGTTTTGTTTGAATTACATTCGAGCATTTACATAAGATAGATTTTTGTAATAGTAGTTAACCACGTGGGCTGACTAGTTTTACCCACTGGGAGATCACACTTTGTTTTCCCTTGGAAGATCTTGATTATTAGAAGGTATTACAAAAATATCTTTTGTTGTCAGAAAAGCAAACCCTGTTTAGCTTCTTTAATGAATCTCATGAGAATAGCAGTATACTTAGAAATATAAACGATGACACATATTCTGCCAAAGTGCTGCTTAATATAAAAGGCAAACACTACCCTTATTGTGATGTTTCCTTAAAATTGCAGTTCTTCTACATAAACTTGATGTTTGTTTGTGACTTTGTATTTGACAAAAGGCTTCACACAAAAGACTTCAAACACTCCAAACAACCCTGTGAGTTAGGTGGGGCAGTTATTTTTCATCTCTTTCTCTTTCTTTTTAATTTTTTAAAATTCCAAATGTAGAAGCAAACTAGTCCAGAATTAGCTAAATAGCTTGCCTAAAGTCATCAAGTTAGTTAAGAGTAGCTTCAAGTTCCATGAGCTTTTCACTATTCTATATAAATGGGAACACTGGTGTTGATAACTTATCCTGAAAATTATGCAGTGATTTGAATTATTTTTAATAAAGGAAGAAAGAGAAAAAGAGGTATTTCTTAGCTATGGAATCTAGGTTTGGGTTAATATTTCTCTGCAGAAAAATGCAAATTGTGATAAGATACTCAGTGTGACTAAAATAGCACTATGCTGAGGTAACTCTTAACTACCTATGTTTTGATAAAAATATTTAATTTGTCTGCTGTTAATATTTTCCTTCTGTTCTCATTATTATTGTCTCCAAATAGAGTAAGGATATTTCAGTGAAATGCATGTTCATAGACATGTAAAAATCCTTAGATCTTTAGTATACTCAGTTTTGTTTGTTTTCCAGTATCATTTGGGAAATTTTGTCTTTCTGTATAACATGCACTTATTTTTAAGTAACTTAATAAAATGACAGATACTGTTAAGTGAACTGTGATCAATTACACCAACCTAAGATTTGTTGTTTTTCAGAAGGGATCATTCATTTTGAAGTGACCTGCCCAAGGTCACAAGAATTCGTTAGTGACAGTTGGAATAGAATTTACATCTTTCTGGAGAGTGTGCTTTTTACTGTAGCACACAGTCACAATTTTACCATAGTAAAAGGGCTCATGTAAATACAAAAAAATTAGACGTTTGGTGTTCATATAGCCTGAACTGTTCCAAAGTGTTACAACTGATGTGGTCTTTGGATAGTAAAGACCAAACAAAAGTGTACTAACTAGCAAAAATGGTGACTCATTTTGAACAAATCAAAGGCATTAGCTGTTTGAAAAATTTTCTGAATAAAACCTAAATTTTAAAAGGCAGTATTAAATATTTTAAATGATTTTCCATCTTGGACATTAGATATATATTCTACATAGATTTTGTATGCTGCAATTTAAACTTTACTGAAATTTCACTATAATACTCTGCTGTATTTCAATATAGATTTGTTTTGAATCCAGGAATTTTGATTTGAAGAAATAAGGACAGTATTATAGACATCTTCATTTTAATAGTGTGTGTCTGTTACTTAGGACCCCAAAATGCATTAATATAAAGTTTGGATGTTCCATAAATACTGTGAATTATTTATGAAACTTATGTTTTTATTATTTACAGAAAATTAAATATTCCCTCTGTTTATTTTAAAGGTGTTTTCTCTCCTGCTAAAAATGTCTAACACATTGGCTTATAATAGACTAGAGGCCCAGTGCACAAAATTCGTGTCCCTCAGCCCAACCTGCACCCTCTCCAATCAGGGACCCCTCGGAGGATGTCCGACATCCCTTTCACAATCTGGGACTTCTGGCTAGCAAACACTTGCCTGTCTGCCTGCCGGATTGCCCCTAACTGCTTCTGCCTGCCAGCCTGATCAGCCCCTAACCCAGCGGTTCTCAACCTGTGGGTCACGACCCCATTGGCGGTTGAACGACCCTTTCACAGGGGTCGCCTAAGACCATCCTGCATATCAGATATTTACATTACGATTCATAGCAGTAGCAACATTACAGTTATGAAGTAGCAACGAAAATAATTTTATGGTTGGGTCGCAACATGAGGAACTGTATTTAAAGGGCCAGAAGGTTGAGAACCACTGCCCTAACCACTCCCCTGCCAGCCTGATTGATGCCTAACTGCTCCTCTGCCAGCCCGATTGCCCTCAACTACCCTCTCCTGAAGGCCTGGTCATCCCTAACTACCCTCCCCTGCAGACCTGGTCCCCCTTAACTGCCCTCATCTGCCGACCTGGTCGCCCCTAACTGCCCTCCCCTGCAGGCCTGATCCCCCTGAACTGCCCTCCCCTCCCAGCCATCTTGTGGTGGCCATCTTGTGATGACATAAGAGCAGCCATCTTGTAATGACAAGGGCGTGGCCATCTTGGAACCACATGGGGGCAGCCATCTTTTGACCACATGGGGGTGGCCATCTTGTGCTAGGGCGTGACAGTAAATTTGCATATTACCTCTTTATTATATAGGGTTAATGGGACAGAATTGCAAACTTTAGCTTAGCAAACACACCTTCAATGATCATGCTGTTCTTCAAAATATAAATTAACAAGTTTGGTTAAATGCAGGGGAATCATCTGAAAGCCAGCAACGTCTATTGTATTTTGCTATAGTTGTATTTATTTGAATGAAATTTTTTTTTGCATAACAGATTATGTATTTTTAAAAATATGCTTTTATTGATTTTAGAGAGAGAGAAAGGGAGAGGAAGAGAGGGATAGAAACATCAATGATGAGAGAGAAACATCGATCTGCTGGCTCCTGCATGCCCCCTACTTGGGATCGAGCCTGCAACCCTGGCATGTATCCTGACCAGGAATCAAACTGAGCCATGACCTCCTAGTTATGGGTCGACACTCAACCACTGAGCAACACTAGCCAGGGTATATCGTTTATTTCAACACTTAAAGAGTTTTCATTGTGAACAGACAGCATTTTATCTTCCATAGTTATTAATCTACATTTTTTTCTTTTTTACCAGAGCCATATATTCGTTCTGCACAGCTTAAATTCTTTTAAGAAATAATTTTAATGTCTTTAACTTAATTTGATTTCCAGAAAAGATATCTAGGGATACACTGTTTTAACAGCATGACTGTTTTGAAACTATTATACAGAAACATTTTGAAATGTTAGCTATGTAGTAAAAAGGTAAGAATAGAAGAATCTCCTCCTTTCAGAAGCTACTGAAGATAAATTGGTAAAGTTGTAAACTGGAAAAGACTAAAAGGAAACAAAAATGAATCTTAGCTCTTCTCCTAGAAAAGACTTACTTGATAACTGATTCTCAAAACTGAACACATTCACAATAAATGAAAAATCCAGATTCAATCATTTAACTGAAGATTATGGTTCAAATATGAAGGCACATTTACTCACAATAATTATTTTTGCACACTTGATAATCACTATACACACACACACACACACACACATATTATTTTTAGTTGGTGCAAATGAATCAAGGCCTCCTTTGTTCTTTAGTTATTTTTACCATAGATATGTACAACTGTACCCCTGTGAGGTAGGAGGTATTCTGATTATCTCCACATTATAAATATGGAAATTGAAACTTGCCCGAAGTTACGCAGATATTAAATAGCCATGTAAGGAACCAAATTCAGATACTTCTTTTTATTTCACAGCCCAGGTTTTTAGCCACAGTGGTAAATAGAAATTTACTTTTGTCTACATTTTTGAAATATAATTTAACTATATTAATAATGACTTTACACATGTATATTTTTATATCTCTTTAGACAAATGTTTTATATATAGTTCTCAGCTTTATTAACTTTATTAGAGCAGCTGAACACTATGCTTTGAGGAAACAAAAACCTCCATCAGTTAAACTAAATATTAAGGTATTGTTTTCTACTGGACATCCTACTGGTAGGAGAAAAATTCAATCTATAAAGCCACTGTCATTAACAATTCAGTCACAGCCTGGAAAATGTGGACACCTACACTTTACAGTTCTAAGTTAAACCTTAATTTTTTTCCTTTTGATAATTGCATTTTTGTTGTAGATTATATAGTCAGTGTAAGAAATTTAAAAATATAGTAGATTTATTATCATTTTCTTCAAAGATTGGTTCATTTTTATATCATTTGTATACAAATTTGACAGATATGACTATAGGCAAACCTGGAGCAATTTTTGATTTTTAATGAATTTGCTTGGACAATCCAAAGTTAAAATAATGGCTTTTAGTTCTCATCACTGTTCAGAATCCTGATACATAACACTGGGATAAATACCAGGAGGATAAAATGTCTCCCAGTATTAAACAACTAAATCACTAACATTCTCTTGAACCTCAAAGGGAGACGAATTTACTTACAGTTCCATCTGCATAGTATCACATCTCATTGAATCAATCAATTATTTTAACTGACTTTTTTTTTCCCAAATTAACTTCTAGTTTTAATTTAATGTGTACATTAGTCTTTTTTCAATATTAATCATTCTATTGCTGTAAACATAACTTTTTGGAAACTACAGACCAACTTAAAACAACCAACAGCTTGCCAAACGAAGAACTAGCATCCAAATAAGCCAAAAACTTGGACATTAGACTGATTGTCTAAATAACTCAATCAGTAGTTCTATGTCAGACAAATAAAGTACAGCAATTTTTTATTCTTTAATCATATCTTTAGGGCTTATCAGCCAGGAAGGAAGACTATGAGTTAATAATATCGATCAAAGATTAGTCAAAAGTTAAAATGTACTCACTTGAATTTATTTTTTAAATAAATGACATTATTATAATGCAACAATGATGTGAATACAGTGCAAAAATAAACCTGATGAACACGGATGCCTCTGCTTGGTAAGTAGAACAAGGGAAGCTTCGCATAGTGGAATTTTGCCTAAGGAGACTCTCATTTTAGTAGGCAAACATTATGCATTTTTCAATCATAGTGATATATTTAAATCTTGAAAAAGTAGAAGCACTTTTTAAAAATACAAGTACACATACCTTCTAAAATTGATGATACATAGCGGCCTTCAAATTAGATATAGACAAATATAAATTAATCTTTAATAATTCCCCCAAATTGTATTTCTCTTACTAATATTCATGGCCACTTTGTTACTTGAGAGTCTCCTGTTCACAGTGAAAAAACTATTTTGTAGAACTTAGGTTGTCTTCCTGATATTAGGATATATTATCACCAGATAGCAGTGGCGCTGTAAGAATTCAGTTCCTATTGGTGTGTGTTTTACTCAGACATGAAATATTTCTTCTTTAATAGATGTAATATCTAAAATTGGATAATAAACCATATTTATGAAAATATTCAAAACATTAAAAAATAAATATTTAGGCCCAACTTATATTTTCCTTATCATATTTTGCTAATTAATTCTTACTCCCTAATCTTCTCCAGAGACTTTGATTAGTTTATTTCTGGCCTACTCTATATTTTGTAATATTTTCCTGAACTAATTTTTTTTAAAAAAACCTTGCAACTATGGGAATTTAAAATAGAAATTTTAGAAGACTATTCTATAGAGTTGAATAGAGATTTGAACTAAATCCATAACCTCCATGGCACAAATTATTCTATTTTCACACTGATTTTAAGAAGGCATATCTACAACTAAAATGTCTGTTATTTTTTCAATTCAACAATAAAATATAAACATATGTATTTCTGTTGAGTTAGTGGCTCCATTTCTATTGGGACATTGTGCTTTGCTTACAAGAGTGAATGTGAAATATTCACTATGAGATTATTTGTTATGAGGAGTAAAAGACAAACTTTTTGATATAGTATAGTAAATGATGTAATTGAGCCTAATAAGGTTGTTTAAAGATTCACAAGAGATGATAGATTTCAGACCATTCATTTTGATTTACTATGAATTCCTTTATAACTACTCAAACAGTTTCTTGTCTGTGAAATAAAAATAATGGCCACTGAACAATTTTTTCTGAGATTGAAAATAAGTCATAAGAGATTAAAAATTGTATTACACAGAAGAATAGAACTGAAATATATGAGGCTTTAAATATCTTACATTTATATACATATATTTATATTTAAGTACATTGATATTTAGAAATGATCACAAATACTAAATACTGACATACTCATAAATTTTTAATAATAAATATTATACATAACATTAGAAAAAACTGATGTGATGGTATATAAGTAAGTTGTATATGTTTTTAAACATTATTTGAAGTGCATTTGTAGAATTATGATACATGCATATATTCATATATTAGACATTAGTATTTACATAAAGGCATATATGGACACATATGCTCACATATTATTGCTTAGAAAAAATGGCAATATAATGATTAGATACATGTTCTTAAATACAAATTTGAAATTATTATATATACTAATGGAAAAACAAACTAGATTTTTAGCTTTTCATCTGAATAATCAATTCCAAATATTTTTTTTATTGACCCATTAGTAACAGGCATCACCACAACCCAGGTCAGAGAAAGTTGACAAGTTCACAAAGTAGGGAGATTTACCTCACTCCTCATCAGGGTTTTGCCCAGCAATTTTTATAATCGTCCACTTTCCATCACCTTATCCTTTCCTTCGAGTGTACTTTTTCTTTCTTTCACTGAATTTTCACCTCTCTTTTTCAGAAAGTGATTTGTTGAAAGATTAAATATTTTACTTTGAAGTCACAGTTTTCTTTCTTTTTTAAAAAACACATTTTTAATTGATTTCAGAGAGGAAGGGAGAGGGAGAGAGAGATAGAAACACAATGATGAGAAACATCCTGCACACCCCCCACTGGGGATCAAACCTGAAACCCAAGCATGTGCCCTGACCTGGAATCGAACCCGTGACTTCCTGGTGCATAGGTTGACCCTCAACATTGAGCAACATGGCTGGGCAAGTCACTGTTTTCTATTTCTGTTCTACAGAGGTACATCTATCTATGCCAAAACAATGTTTGAAAATCCCTTTTATTGTACTTTTTAAACATTATCTGTTTTTCTAAAATTAAAGAAAAATTACAAGTAGGTATATGTTCCTGGGATCCTTAAGACAAATATTTGTCCCGTTTATATTTGGCCCTTTTCTTGCTCTCAATTGTCTTGGAGATGCAGGATAAAATAGTACATGCTCAGGTGAATAGGGCTTTCATTTATATATCTAAATATTGCCTGATAAATAAAAAAAAAACACCATATAAACATGTACTTATATTTTGACTAGAATTTTGAAGAAAGGTGAGTCAAAATAGATAACTTTTAATTAAAATGATTATTCATGCCCTAACTGGTTTGACTCAGTGGATAGAGTATTGGCCTGCAGACTGAAGGGTCCCATGTTCAATTCCAGTCAAGGGCATGTACCTTGGTTGCAGGCACACCCCCAGTAGGAGGTGTGCAGGAGGCAGCTGATCGATGTTTCTCTCTCATTGATGTTTCCAACTCTCTATCCCTCTCCCTTCCTATCTGTAAAAAATCAATAAAATATATTTTAAAAATAAAATAAAATTATTATTCAGGTGTAATACTATGTTTATGTGCTCATTTGACTTGCATCTAGCATATGATTCACCAATAACTTTCTTTTTTAAATAATACTAGAAGCCTAGTACAAAAAAATTTGTGCACTTGGGGGGGGGGGATTCCATAGCCCGGCCTGTGCCCTCTCGCAGTCTGGGACCCCTCGGGGGATGTTCACCTGCTGGCTTAGGCCTGCTCCCTGGGGGAGTGGGTCTAAGATGGCAGACAGACATCCCTCTGGCAGCCCGGGAACCCTCGGGGGATGTTCACTTGCTAGCAGGGAGCAGGACTAAGCTGCAGTCCGACATCTTTAGTGCTGCTGAGGCGGGAGAGGCTCCCGCCACCACCACTGTGCTGGCAGCTGGCAGCCTGGCTTGTGGCTGAGCAGAGCTCCCCCTGTGGGAGTGCACTGACCACCAGGGGGCATCTCCTGCATTGAGCATCTGCCCTTTGGTGGTCAGTGTGTGTCATAGTGACCAGTCATTCCCAGTCGTTCTGCTGTTAGGGTCAGTTTGCATATTACCCTTTTATTATATAGGATATAATAAGGAAGGGAGGGGGAGAGAGAGATAAAAACATCAATGATGAGAGAGAATCATTGATCAGCTGCCTCCTGCATGCCCCCCTGCTGGGAATCATGCCCACATCCCAGGTATGTGCTCTGACCAGGAATTGAACCGTGACCTCCTGGTTCATAGGCAGACACTCAACCATGGAGCCATGTGTAATGGTGACTCAACCAGTCAGGCACCAATAACTTTTGAAAACTAAGAACCCCCTTCTGCTGCTATCATTAACTTGAAAAAAGACAAAACAAAAAACAAACTAATCTTATAAAAACATTCAGTTAATAATTCAATTTAACTTTTAGGAATATTTAGTTTAAATAAAAAATCTATTCATTTATAAAAAAACACATAGAATGCTATTTTTATAAAAGTTCATTATCCCATCTGAGCTTCAAATAAAATGATGTTAATAAGTAAGTCACTTACCTATTTAACTTAGAAAAATTTAAAACAAATAAAATGTAAAGACTTTCAAAGAGAAACATTTATTTTATACCTTTGTTAGTCAATATGAAAGAAGCTCTGGGTTTGCAATGTATCTTTCTTCATTTTTAAGTTATAACAAAATGTAAAATATGGGCTGCATATTGTACCTGAATAATATACATTTTTAACATAAACTAATTGAAACACATTTGCATAGAAATGGTAGTTTTGCATGTATTTTCAAAAGGAAGGAAATAGTCAAGCATGGTTTTCCAGAATGCAATAAAACTTTCATTATTGAAAGCCACCTTTTACTTTTATTTGGAGTGACATAAATACTTTAAAACTTTATCTAAAATGTAAATTTATATAAAATTACATATTTTAAAGCTAGAAATATTTTGATATTATTCAAAGCTAAAATTGTATGTGATATTAACATATGATAACATTAAATATCAATTATTTGCTTTGCAAAAAGATTTTTTGATGTGTAAATAGATTTAACCTAGACTCTAAATATTAGGTTCCCAGACTGTATTAAAAATGACATTTGGCCCTGACTGGTGTGGCTCAGTTGGTTGAGCTTCCTCCCATGCAACGAAAGGTCATGGGGGCAATAACTAGTCAGGGCACATGCCTGTGTTGCAGGCTTGATCCCCAGTAGGGGGTATGCTAGAGGCAGCCAGTGGATGTTTCTCTCTCATATAGATCTCTCACTCTCTCTTTCTCTCTCTCTCTCTCTCCCTCCTTCACCCTTCCTCTCTCTCTAAAATCCATAAAAACATTAAAAAAATAACATTTGTTATCAGTCCTCCAGGTGTTACATACATAACAGTCATGCTTAGTTAATAAGTGAAAGATGCTTAGTAGATGCAAGAATCTGGGATGACAAAATATGTTAAAGAATTTTATATAAATGAAACAATAAAATCCTGACTGATGTTAAAACACACTGATACATTAACAATATGCTTTCATGAAGAAGTGGTTACTAGAGAAAAGACTTAACTGAGGGAATTCAAAAAGCTGGTCTTTCTTCAAGTGGGACAGATACTCTTCCTATCCTTTCTTGCTTTGTATATGATTAAAGGACAATCATTCACATGAAAATGTTATCCCTGCATGCATGCATTAGGAGAGATGGAGTAACCTGTGTATCCAAGTTCTTATTGACAGTCTGTGTTCCAGTGCAGAGAAAATCTACAAGTTAAATAGAGGCAATTTTCTTTTTTTCTTCCAGCTAATCTTAGTATTTATTACCTTACAGTTACCTATGTTAGAAGAGTATACTGCACATAGTTTAGAGACTAAAATTCATCTTCTTTGATCCCCTTTATTTTCTGCTTCTCACTGCCACATCTTTTATATTGTCTGTCTTGCCTTTATCAAGTCTCAAATAAGTAATTTTTCTTTACTTATTTAAGCAACCTGCTGCTCACGCCACATAAAAGTTACATTATTAGGAGGCCCACTAATTTTGATAATTTCTAAATCAGTTTTTCTGTCCTCTCAACTTGCACATTCCCCATATGCTTAGAATTAATTTTCTGTATGAATATTAGAGAATTTAATAGTAGTGAAAAGTCTCACTATACCTAGGCTGAATATATAAAGTAGGAGCATATAGAATTGCTTTTTTTCAGGTCAAAATTGGTTTAATATCAGCAATTTTATATGGTTCAACCTAATATTCAAAAGCCACAGTCCAGGAGATATACTGAAAGACAGAAATTGTAGCTTTACTGGTAATAACTTCTAAGTTATAATGATTATTAATGGAGATAGTTCCTGAATATAGTGCTCATATATGCAAATTTGTCAATATCCTATATAATAAAGATGTAATTTGCAAATTGATCGTCATGCCCTCACACAAAGATGGCCACCCCTATGTGGTCACAAGATGGCTGCCACAAGATGGCTGGCAGGGGAGGACAGTTAGAGGTGACCAGGCTGGCAGGGGAGGGAAGGCAGCTGTGGGTGATCAGGCCGGCAGGGGAGGGCAGTTGGGGGCAATCAGGCCGGCAGGGGAGGGCAGTTAGGGGCAACCAGGCCTGCAGGGAAGGGAGGGAAGTTGGGGGCAACCAGGCTGGCAGGGGAGGGCAATTAGGGGTGACTGGGCCAGCAGGGGAGGGTAGTTAGGGACAACTGGGCCAGCAGGGGAGGGCAGTTAGGTGCAACCAGGCTGGCAGAGGAAGGCAGTTGGGGGCGACCGGGCCATCAGGGGAGCAGTTAGGCATTGACCAGGCTGGCAGGGGAGTAGTTAGGGGGGGATCAGGCTGGCAGGCAAAAGCAGTTAGGGGCAGGCAGGCAGGCAGGCAGGCAACCAGTTGGGAGCCAGCAGTTCCAGATTGTGAGAGGGATGTCCGACTGCCGGTTTAGGCCTGATCCTTGAGGGGTCCTAGATTGGAGAGGGTGCAGGATAAGCTGAAGGACACCCCCCCACCCCAGTGCATGAATTGTATGCACCAGGCCTCTACTCATTACATAAAAATTAAGTAAAAATTAGAGTTGGAGAAATCTTTATGAATAATGCATATTTCTGGAGAAAGTACAATTTGTACAAGTTGGGACTTCTTACCTAATTTTCACATGCATTCCTGAAAATGAAACATAATTCCATTAAATGTCATTACTACAAATTACCCAATTATGCAACATCAATTTCAATGAGATGTAGCATCAAGGAAATTTATTTTCCAATTCAATTACTTATTGGATGAGCAGACATTTTTCCAATAAGAAGATAGGCATTTGGATCAAAAGATTGTATTTAGTTCTTTCTACAGAAGATTTATAGTATTTGTACTATAATATGGATTATAGTGTTCATTATACACATAGAATGAGACTTGCATATTATTGTTTACCCATTTTAGAAAAGTGAGAAAATTTTATTCCTAGGAAAAAGTTAAATTAATAAAATAATTTGGCATTAAATACCTTTCTAATTTTTCATAAAGTCACATTTTCATATAGATCAAATTTTACTGATATAAATTCCAATTCCAAGACATTGGTAGGTTGAGTTTGTTTTAATATAAGTGAACACAAACATATTTTGTCTTGTATAAAATCTGTGTAGCAGTTAAGGGCTTAAACTTTGGAGTCAGATAAATCTTCTTTCAAATTCTAGCTGATTACCTATAGCTCTGATACCTTGGGCAAGTTACTTAAACTCTTAGAGCCTCATGTCCTCATATGTAAATAGAAGTGGCAATAACAGGACATACATCATAGGATAGTTGTATTAAATGTATTGAGTACAGTGTTTGCGATTTAATAAGAACTTAATAAAATGCTAACTACTATTATTTTAATTTTTATAAACTTTAGAAGTTCTATTAAGATTAAGCTAATTGAGACATCATCAAAATAATTTTCAGAAACATGGACCTTTGTTTCCTTTATATTTTATTTTAATAAGATTATGACTTACAGGAATTTACCAGTGTGTATATAATCTTGAAAGCAAGAATAGCCTGAGTGGAGAACCACAAATTTCCTAGATTATTTTCAATCACATATTAATAGTGTGATTACTGATAAAGTCTATTGTTTGCTAAATAGTGGGAATTTTCTATTTCTTGGGTTGGTGGCAGTGTGGCAAAAAGAGTCAGTATAAATAAAGAATATCCTTTCTTGAAAATGTAAGCAATGTTAATGTGATATGATCTCCCATTTTATCAAACGCAAGTTTTTTTCACATTCTTAGTAAAATTAATCCTGATTCCTTTTAAAATTTATAAAAATTATTTTAAAGGACTTTATATAATTAAAATTGCCATTTTTTAATTTGAATTTTTGTGGTGATTCAGAATATTATTTATCAACAACAGTGTCACAAAACATAAAATAGCAGTTTTATTTTAATTAGACTGCTCATTTTTAATTAACCAGTGAGGAAGTAAAAAAAAAAATTAAAGACTTTAAAATATCATTAAGTGATTAGATTAAATTTTACATTTGTTTTAATTTATTGTTTCTAAATCTTTAGTCATGCATTTATAGGTTTATCTGAGAAAATTCCATTCTAAAATAAATACATTACTTCATTCTCCAATGACTACTCAGTCAACATGTATGTGGTTGTGGGTTTCCTTTCTTTTATGCTTGAAATCATATTTTATTTCTAAACTGATCACTTTGTGTGGTCAAAGATGGTATAGTTTCAAGTGCAGTTATTTATTATAAAATTAAATATTTTGAAATGTTTTAGGTTTGAGCCACCAGATATGGAAATAACCTAGCTAATTATGCATGTTTTCAAAAGATTAACATAATAGCAATAGTAGGCACAGTATATCATGATAAAAAAAAAACATTTGTATGAAGACATATTACTTGATCCTACTTAGAAGATCAATTTTGTTGAAGAACTTTATTCAGTTCTAGAATCAAATCCAAGAATGAGGTTTTTCTTTCATTTTTTTAACATTATAAAGTCAGAAAGTTTTGAAAACTAGTAGATATAACACAGAAAAATTATTAAGAAAAATAGTCATTTTCCATTTATGAAAACTGAGGTAAGAAGAATACTGATAAAATCACTTACTGCCATACTCCTAGAAGTTGCTGTTTCCCTTTGTGATGTATTAAAAATGTTGAATAGACAAAACTTTATTTTAAGGAGGATTGTTTATGAATATAAAATATAAAAATCAGATTTCCATTTTTCTCTATTTATTGTATTTCTAATCACTTGATCTATTTTTAAGAAATGTTTATAACAACATATTTAAATTTAGTAGTTATTTGTCTGAATTTTAGTTCCACCTTCTCCCCAAATAAATAGACGCAGAAGATGAATTTTTGAGGCCATAAATTCTGCTTCTCTCAAAAATGTAGTTTCATCATACAGTCTTTTGGCATTCTTTAAAGTAGACCCTTGAGAGTATTTATCTCGACATTGTATATTTCTAGATAATATATAATGTTATATATTGTATATATACATATATATGTTATAAGTAAGTGTGTACTTTTTAAATCAGCATTTGTAGTAACTTTAATCATGCATTTCAAGAACTTTCAAATATTATAAGGCTCTAATATTAAGATAAAAACATTACCTTCACAATAATGTTAATTGGTTATAGGTACTATGTTTAGAGAAGTTTCACACTATAATAAGTGATCATGATTAATAGATATAGGGCAAAATAAACAGAATGCTTACCCCCCAAAAATAAAAGGTAAACAGTGTTTGGTAATAAGAAAGTAACATTAGCCCTAACCAGTTTGGCTCAGTGGATAGAGCGTCGGCCTACGGATTGAAAGGTCCCGGGTTCGATTCCGGTCAAGGGCATGTACCTTGGTTGCGGGCACATCCCCAGTAGGGGGTGTGCAGGAGGCAGCTGATCGATGTTTCTCTCTCATGGATGTTTCTAACTCTCTATCGCTCTCCTTTCCTCTCTGTAAAAAAATCAATAAAATATATTTTTTAAAAAAGAAAGTAACATTGGATAAGTGAAATATCTAGGATTTTTTCTTGAAGAATTTAGTATATTTTATGTGAATAATTTAAGGAACTATAAAGTGGGGAGATCGACACAACTATACAAGTGAGGGAGGAGAAGAAAGGTTGCTATTCAAACTTGATTCAAATTGGTTGCCTGTGTGATGACACGTGGTTGAATGTTTTGATCTACTTATAATGACTATTCTAAGGATTTACTAGGTTGTTTTTTTTAATATTGGGAAGAAATGTTAATGTTTTTCCCCTTGTCTTGAGGGAGCCCCAAAATAAACTTGCTAGAAGAATGAGAATGAAAGTGAAGAAATGTCTTGTGTTTGCTAAAGCACAGCCACTTAAAAGGCTTGATTTCCACTAGAAAAAGTTGTTTTGTTTTAAAAGAAGAAAATGGGCACTTGATGTTTCTCACCTTTCATGGTTGTGACAATTCTTTTAGATAACTTAAATTCTTTAAGTGGAGGTTTGTTGTAAACTCTATAGCACACCTGTTTAAAAAAATGTAGCCCACAGAAATCTGAAACTACAAAAGAAACTTTTCTCAAGATAAGTCACAAGGAGTGTAAATTTCAGTTATCTCACAAATGGGAACTCCCTTTCTTATTACTGTTCATCTAATAAGGCACTCAGGTGATGGGAATTTTAATCTCACTGAAGAACCAAATTTCTCTATGCAAATCATTTGCATAAGCAAGTCAAGGTTTGAGTTTAGGCTTAGGCTTAAATTGGTGGAAGGATAATAGGCAATGTGGAATTTGGTACTTAACCACACTTACTGAGTGCAAGAAAAATACAACAAACAATTCAGAAACGTCCCTGATGTTTACAGGGGCTAGTGTCTACATTCCTTGTTTTTTCCCTTACCAACTGTACCCATGCAATCACATCAGAACATGTACAGAAGAGCAAACATTTTTTAAATATATTTTTATTGATTTCAGAGAGGAGAGGGAGAGAGAGAAACATCAATGATGAGAGAGAATCATCAACTGGCTGCCTCCTGCATGCCCCCCACTGTGGAGGGGATCAAGCCCACAATCCCGGCACATGCCCTCAGCCAGAATCAAACCAGGGACCCTTCAGTCTGCAGACTGACACTCTATCCACTGAGCCAAACCAGCCAGGGCAAGAGTAAACATTTTATTCATAGCTTCTGTGAAATCTAAATAGAGATGAAATTTTTCTACTATCACAAACACCAAGAATCTGGTCTTATAGATCCATGCATCTAAGGATCAGGGAGAGGCAATGAGATACATACTCCTATTCAACACAGTTCAAAAAATTTAACATTTAACAGAAACTTCCCTGTTACCCTTATTGCTATAAAGGTGAACATGGAGAATCAATACCTAAGGCAGACAGCAACTGCACTTGATAAATTAATTCATAAGCTTGAATCAACCAATGAAGATGGTTTTCTACTGGAGACTGTTGTAGAAGAAAGCAGAGTATGTATGTTTCCTTTAGCTGATATGTTAGTTTCCTCTCTCTTCAGACATCTTTCTCTGTTTTTCTTCTTTCTATATTAGAAAAATCTTAAGTCAGAACTTTCAAACTGTTTTAGCTATATGGTTGTTTGCTTGACTTTCTCTTAATCTTAAAACTATTAGAATAACGTTCTTACCCCTACCTGGCCTTGGGAATCTTCAACCGAGATATGTACTCTTGACCAGGTAATTGAACCTGCAACCCTTCAGTCCTAGGGCTGTTGCTCTAATCACTGAGCCAAATCAGCCAGGGCTGATCTTTACTTTTAGATTAATACAGAATGCAATACTAGTTGAGGAATTTAAGGCACTCACTTAGGGCATGAAATTTTTTTAATTTAAGTTATATGTCATCGCCCAATAAAAATTCTATACAGAGATTAAGAGAAAATTCACATATGTTTGCATTTAGCTACGCTTTTAAATATAGAGGCCAAGATAGATATTCACATAGATGATTGATGATCACACTTCATTAGAGATCTCTTTAAGCATATCTGACCTCCACATTGATCTTATTTATCATTAATACAATTACAATCCTATATAATAAAAGAGAAACATCCAAATTAACCATCCCTCCACTATGCTCAACCCACGCCCACCAGCCATGCCCACCAGCCAGTGAGGAGTGAGTATGCAAATTAACCTAACAAAAATGGCGGGTAATTTGCATACACAGAGCAGAATTGGAGAGCCAGCAGCTTGGGGGGACATGGCTCCCTTGTGGGGACGTGGTTCCCTCAGTCACCAGATGGAGAGCAGAGCAGGAGAGCTGGAGGCTTGGGGGGACATGGCTCCCTCGGTCGGGGGGAAAACCCAGAGTGTGGGGAGCACCAGGAATTCTGGGAATCGTAGTTCTGATGGCAGCCCCAGGACCAGAAGTGGAAGCCCAGAGTGTAGGGAGCACCAGGAATGCTGGGAATCATAGTTCTGGTGGCAGACGGATCTCCTAGACACTAGAGCAAAGTGAGCCTGGAGCAAGTTACTGTTGCAGTTGGGGATGGAGGGAAAACAAAAGTGAGAGACATAAGTAAAATCAGAGTGTCTAGGAAAAATTAAAGGGAAGATATCCTAAAACTTCCAGGAAATCTCCACCAATGGAGCAAAG
>NW_005371125.1:1694953-1705306 GCF_000412655.1 Myotis brandtii | reverse complement strand
AATTAACTTTTGTAATAAAATAACTTTTATAAAGATCTTAGATTTAAATATGTTCTCACAGGCAACAGTGTGGTGATGGCCAGAAAGAGGGGGGTAGGGTCTGGGTGAAGATGAGTAAACCGGGAGAACATGGGGGACATCTATAATAGTATCAAAAATAAAAATATATATTCTCTTATTTTTCCTCAACGTTTTCTTGCAAACCAGGTCATTCCCTGATTTTACCTTATCTGTTGTTAACACTAACCTTTTCAATCACTTAGACTTAAAAAGCTTTGGAGTATTTCTTCTTCTTTATCCCCACTTTCCAAGCTATAAATTCAGACTTTTCTATCTTGCAATATCTTTACATTACCATCCTTCTTCCTATATCTTGTACCACTTAACAAAATAATTGAAAGAAATGCTTCCTCCACGATGCCCTTCCTAATACCATTATCCAAAATTTCATTTTTTGGTATTTCCATAGCATTTTGCTTTTTTTGTCAGTTAGCCTATTCAGTGTATCATTTATCTTGTACAAATCTTGTCTTATATTCCCCAGTATATACACTTAACATAGTGTAAAGCGACTTTATTATATAAACCTAACATAGTGATTTATATGTTCAACTTAAAACTAGCTGGAGAGAACACTTATAACCAAGGATGGAAAGTGGAGACTGCATAGAGACTGGTAGGAAGTTCTGAGTTGTGAGAGGGCTGGCTGGGTGCCCACAGGCAGTAGATGAAGTTAAGAGATATATCTTAGCTGTGGGGGATTCCCACTGAGAACTCTGGGGTCTAAACCCCAACTTGGGCTCCCCAGGCCAAAGCAGCAGAACCAAGAAAGGTGCCCACATAAAATCTGGTTGTGAAAAGCAGCAGGGTTGGTGTCTGTCAGGGAGAGATGGCTGGAAATGCAGGCACTCTCTTAAAGGACCAACATGCAAAATTTTGTGTGCAGCCACTGACATTGGGCACCTGCAGAGGGAGGGCAGAGTGGACTGGAGTTGTGTGAGCAGAAGCCAGGGTTGGGGGCTCTGGAGTTAGAGCTCAGAAGGCAGACACCCCAGTTTCCTATGCTGAGTCATTGCCCCATAATGCAGAGGATATCTTTTCAAGCAGACCTTTATCATTCATGGAGCTTTTGCCATTGTGAGGGAAGCAATTGCCCTACCCTGTTGGAAAACCTCTTGCCCTACCACGTGGAGTTTATACCTTGCTGTGTATATATCCTGAGGCTCATTAAGAGACTGAGAATAACAATCAGCCTGCAGGCAGAGGCAGATAATAGGTTGCTTTCAGGCTTTGCCTGATCTGCTTCTGCACCAGGGGTTAGGAAAAGCAGACCTTGGTGCACATCTTGGTCCTTTCCAAATGTACCCAACCCCAGCAGAGGGAGCCACAAAGATTGCTGAGAGCTGCAAACAAGGCATTCAGGGACAGTCACAAACAGCCTCTGGTATGTTGTCCTGCACCAGAGACCCTCCCAAAAGAGTAAGAGTCATAGATCGATGTTATACATGGAAACAAACCCAAACAGGCAGCCAAAATGGGGAAACAAACAAACAAAAATCAAGCCCCAAATGAAAGAATAAGAGAATTCTCTAGAAGAGCTGAATTAAATGGAGATAAATAATTTATCAGATATATATTTCAGAATAATGATTAAAAGTATGTTCAGCAGCATGAGAAAATATATAGAAACTATGAAAAATGACCAGTTGGAAATAAAGAATGACAAAACAAAAATAAAAAACACGTTGGAAGGAATAAACAGCAGATTACAGGAAGCTCATGATTGGATCAGTGGATTAGAAGACAAGGTAGGAAAAAATCACTCAATCAGAGAACCAAAGAGGAAAAACATAAATAAACAGGAGGACAGCTTAAGGGAGCTGGGGACAACATGAAACAAAACAATATTCACATTAAAGGAATAACAGATGGTGAAGACAGTGAGCAAGTGATAGAGAAACTGTGTGAAGAAATAATGGCAGAAAAATTCCCTAACCTGGGGAAGGAAAAAGTCACAAAAGTTCAGAAAGCACAGAGAGTTCTAAACAAGAACACAAAGAGGCCCACACCCAGATATATCATAAATAAAATGACAAAAATTAAAGACAAAGAGATAATCTTAAGGCAGCAAGCAAAAATCAATTTGTTACCTACAAAGTAACCCCCATAAGGCTGTCAGCTACTTTTTCATCCGAAACTCTACAGGCCAGAAGGGAATGGCATGAAGTACTTGTGGTAATTTAAAGCAATGATCTCAAAACAAGACTACTATATCCAGCAAAGCTATCATTCAAAATAGACAATAAAATAAAGAGCTTCCCAGACAAAAATAAGAGGGTAAAGGGGTTCATCTCCACCAAGCCAGCATTGCAAGAAATGTTAAAGGGACTGCTCTAATGAGAAGAAATGGATAAAGAGAGAAACATAAAGAATTAAAATGGCAATAAATAAGTACCTATTAATAATAAACTTAAATGTAAATGCATTAAGGTCTAATAAAAAGACATAGAGTAGCTGAATGGATAAGAAAACATGTCCCAAATATATGCTGTGTACAAGAGACCAACCTCAGAAAAAAATAGTCATACAGGATGAGAGTGAATGTATGGAAAAATATTCCATGCAAATGGAAAAGAAAAAAAATCTAGGGTAGCAATATTCATATCTGACAAAATAGACTTCAAAATGAAGGCCATAAAACGGACAATAAAGGTCACTACATCATACTGAAAGGATCAATCCAACAAGAGTATATAACCCTGGTAAACATATATGCACCCAATATAAAAGCACCTAAATATATAAAAAAATTCTGGAGGACTTTAAGGGAGACATTGACAGCCTGACAGCAATAGAGCCATAGTAGGGGATTTTAGCAACCCACTGACTTCACTGTATAGATTTTCCAGACAAAAAATCAACAAGGAAACAGTGATTCCAAATGACACACTGGATCAAATGGATTTAATTAACATTTATAGAACATTTCACCCCAAAGTAGCAGGATATATATTCTTCTCAAGTCCACATGGGTCATTATCAAAGATAGCCCACATGTAAGAACATAAAACAAGTTTCTACAAGTTCAAGAAGATTGAAATAATATCAATCATTTTCTCTGATCACAATGGCATGAAATTAGAAATCAACTACAATAAAAACCAGATAAAGACACTACAAAGAAGGGGAAATACAGGCCAATATTCGTGATGAACAAAGATACTAAAACCCTCAACAAAATATTAGCAAATCCAATCCAGAAATATATTAAAAAGATCATACACCATGACCATGTGTGATTTATTTTAGGGATGAAAGGATGGTACAATATTCCCAAATAAAAAATGTGATACATTATATAAACAAATTGAAGACACAAATCACATGATCATATCAAAAGACTCAGAAAAAGCATTTGACAAAATCCAACACTAATTTTTGATAAAAGCTCTCAGTAAAGTGGGAATAGAGTGATCATACCTCAATATAATAAAGGCAATATATGACAAACTTACAGCCAACATCTTACTCAATGGACAAAAACTAAATCCATTTCCCTAAGAACAAGAACAAGGAAAGGATGTCTTCTTTCACCACTCTTATTAAACATAGAACTGGAAGTCTTAGCCACAGCAATCAGAGAAGAAAACATAAAAGGTATCTAAATTGGAAAGGAGGAAGTAAAATGGTCATTATTTGCAGATGACATGATACTGTACATAGAAAACCCTAAAGACTCCACCAAAAACTCTTAGATTTAATAATGAATTCAGCGTTGTAGCAGGATACAAAATTAACACCCAAATTTGATAACATTTTTAAACACCAATAATGAATTCTCAGAAAGAGAAACTATAAAAACAATCCCATTTACCATTGCAGCAAAATAAATAAATAAAGAAAGAAAGAAAGAAAGAAAGAAAGAAAGAAATAAGATACACAAGAATAAAGGTAGTGTAAGTGAAAGATCTATACTAAAAAAAACTATAGGGAATTGAAAAGAAGATAGAAGAAGATATAAACAAGTGGAAAATATGCTGTGTTCATGGATTGGTAGAATTAACATCACTAAAATAACCATATCATCCAAAGAAATCTATAGATTCAATGCAATGCCTATTAAAATACCAAGGGCATATATCAGATATCTAGAACAAATGCTCCAGAGATTTTTATAGAACCAAACAACTACCAAACAACCACATCAATCTTGAGAAAGAACAAAGTTGGGGGGATCACAATACCAGATATCAAGTTATACTACAAAGCCACTGTAATCAAAACAATCTGGTACTCTCCAAAGAATAGGCATATAGATCAATAGAACAGAACAGAGACCCCAGAAATCAGCCCATGCCTTATGGTCAATTAATATTTGACAAAGGTGGCAAGAGCATACAATGGAGTCAAGACAGTCTCTTCAATAAATAGTGTTGGGAAAAATGGACAGATACATGCAAAAAAATGAAACTAGACCACCAACTTACACCATACACAAGAATAAACTAAAAATGGATAAAAAACTTTAATGCAAGTCATAAAACCATAAAAATCCTAGAAGAAACCATTGGCAGCACAATCTCAGACATCTCTTGTACCAATATATTTGCCAATACATATCCTGGGGCAAGAGAAACAAAGGAGAAAACAAAAAAAGTGGGGCTACATCAAACTAAAAAAACTTCTGCACAGCAAAATAAACCATCAGCAAATGGAAAAGGAAGCTCACTATCTGGGAGAACATATTTTCCAATGATACATATGATAAGGGGTTAATATCCAAAATATATAATGAACCGATACAACTTACCAAAAGGAAGACAAATAATCCAATTACAAAATGAGCAAAGGACTTAAACAGACACTTCTCCAAAGTGGACATACATACGGCCAGGAGATATATGATAAAAAGCTCAAAGTCACTAATCATCAGAGTAATGCAAATTAAAACAACAATGAGGTATCAACTCACACCTGGCTACCATCAACAAATCAACAAAGGACAATTGCTGGCAAGGATATGGAGAAAAGGGAACCCTAGTACACTGTTAGTGGGGTTGCATACTGATGCAGCCACTATGGAAAACTATACATAGCTTCCCAAAAAATTAAATGTGGAACTGCCATTTGACCCTCTGATCCCATTTCCAGTAATAATTTTATATCCTAAAAATCCAGAAACACTATTCAGAAAGAATATATGCACCCCTATGTTCATAGCAGCATTATTTACAATAGACAAGATCTGGAAACAATCCAAGTGCACATCAGCAAATGAGTGGATAAAAAAGCTGTGGTACATTAATATCGTGGAATATTATGCATCAATAAAAAAGAAGGATCTCTTATCTTTTGAGACAGCATGCATGGAGGAATCTGGACAGTACTATGCAAGCGAAATAAGGCAGCCAGAAAAAGACAAGTATCACATGATTCCCCTCATATGTGGAATCTAATGAAGAAAATAAACTGATGAACAGAATAGATCTAGAGACATAGAAGCATGGAAGAGACTGATGAATCTCAGAGGGAAGGCGGGGGGAGGGTTTGGGTGGGTGAGAAAAGAGTAACCTAAGAACTCATAGGCATATATGAATCATCTATGGACACAGATAATAGTGTGGTAAAGGCTGTGGTGGGGTGCTTGTGTGGGCTAGAATAGGCCAATGGTGGGGGGAAGGAGCCATCTGTAATACTTTCAACAATAAAGATAAAATTTTTAAGAAGTGTAACTTACAGGCATTTACAATTTAAAAAAATTTATCCCCTAGAGAGGAACATTTATATCAGTGCCATTCTAATCACATTTTCATGTAAATTATAATTTTTATCAAAACCAATATAAACCTCAATATATAATATGAATAGGTAGTAAGTTGTAATATTTTTAACATAAATATGCTTTAAATAATTTAGCAAATTTGACTTATTTATAATTAAGAATGCAACAAGTATAAGCTGGCTTTCCAAATATTTAAAAGCTTCATTTAGTCTAAAGCCTTGAAATGCCATTCCAACATACTTTATCTCCAAAAATATGTGGACAGTTCGTCTTTTAATCCAAGATGATCCATAAAATCATGCTGCAAACAAACTTCATATGCCTTGTTTCCCCTTTTTCAAAATCTGAAATTGTGCAAAAGATCATTAATATTTTCTTGATTTGTAGCCATTACAGCAAATTGGAGGATCCTGATGTGTAATGATGGACCTCTACTTGTTGAATTTAGATTTGTGGTTTCTTGAAATCCACCTCAAAATGTTTGACCTATCACAGGAAAACTCTATTGTGAATAAGGAGGATTCCATACAAGTCTTGCCTCAGCTGATCTCAACTTTGTAGTCTTTTGAAGAAGTTGACAAGCTTGGGTGAGATAACATTTCACTGTCCTTACAGAATTAGAAATTTCCCTCTAAGATGGTATACATTGATATAAGAGGCACTATCATTAAGAACAGTTTTATAATTGAAGAAAATTGATATTGATATATATTTATTTTAGGGTTTTTTAAATCTTTACTGTTGAAGCTATTACACACGTCCCCCTTTTCTCTCATTGACCTCTCCAACCCCAGCCCCTCCAGGCCTTCACCACCCTATTGTATGTGTCTATGGGTAATGCATATACCCATATGAGTTCATTGGTTGATTTCCCCCACACCACTGTCTTCCCTCTGAGGTTGGACAGTCTGTTTGATGTTACTATGTCTCTGGGTCTATTTTTGTTCATCAGTTTATATTGCTCATCAGATTCCACATTTGAGTGAGATCAGGTGATACTTATCTTTCTCTGACAGGCTTATTTTGCTTAGCATAATGCTCTCTAGGTCCATCCACGCTGTTGCAAGTGGTAAGCGTTCCTTATTTTTTACAGCTGTGTAGTATTCCACTGTATAGATGTACCACAGGCTTTTAATCCACTCATCTGCCGATGGGCACTTAGGCTGTTTCCAAATCTTACCTATTGTAAATTGCGCTTCTATGAACATAGGGGGTGCATATATTCTATCTGATAAGTGTTTCTGATTTCTTGGGATATATTCCTAAAAATGGGATCACTGGGTCAAATGGGAATTCCATTTTTTAAGGAAACTCCAAACTGTTTTCCACAGAGGCTGCATTCCCACCAGCAGTGTATAAGGGTTCCCTTTTCTCCGCATCCTTGCCAACATTTGTCATTTGTTGATTTATTGATGGTAGCCATTCTGACAGGTGTGAGGTGGTACCTAATTTTGGTCTTGATTTGCATCTCTCTGATGATTAGTGACTTTCAGCATTTTTTCAAATTTCTCTGAGAATTTAAAAAGAATAAACTAAGAAAAGCTTATAATAAGCTATCTAAGCCTACAACTTAAAGAATTAGAAAGAGAGTAAGAAGAAAAGCCTAGAGTAAGTAGAAGGAAGGAAATAATAAAGGTCAGAGGGGAAATAAATGAAATAGATACCAAAAAAAAAAAAAAACACGCCAAACAATAAAAATCAATAAAATCAAGAGCTGGTTCTTTGAAAGGATAAACAAGATTGATGAACCTCTAGCCAGACTCACCAAGAAACAAAGAGGACCCAAATAAACAAAATCAGAATTTAAAAAGGTGAAATAACAACTGACCCCATAGAGATACAAAGGATCATAAAAAAAACTACTAGGAACAACTCTATTCCAATAAGCTAGACAACCTTGACCAAATGAACATATTCCTAGAAAAATACAATCTTCCAAAAACTCAATCAGCAAGAATCAGAAAACCTGAGTAGACCAATAACTACTGATGAAATTGAAGCAGTAATAAAAAAACAAAAACAAACAAACAAAAAAACTAGCACACAAAAAAAGCCCTGGTCCCGATGGCTTCATGGGGGAGTTTTACCAAACATTCAAAGAAGAATTAACACCTATTCTCCTCAAACTAGTCCACAAAACTTCAGAAGGAAGGAACACTTCCAAACTCTTTCTATGAAGCCAGCATTACCCTAATCCCAAAACTAGATAAAGACAACACAATGAAAGAGAATTATAGGCCAATATCCCTGATGAACATAGATGCCAAAATCCTCAACTACTAGCAATACGTTAGAAAGATCATACACCATGACCAAGTGGGATTTATTCCAGGGATGCAAGGCTGGTATAATTCTGAAAATCAATAAATGTGACACATCAAATAAACAAACTGAAAGATAAAAAACACATAATCATATCAATAGATGCAGAAGAAGCATTCAACAAAATCCTTTTTTGATAAGAACGATCAACAAAGTGGGAATAGGGGGATCAAACCTCAACATAATAATATAAGACAAACCCACAGTCAACATCATACTCAATGTGCAAAAATTAAAACCGTTTCCCATAAGTACAAGAACAAGACAGGGTGCCTACTTTCACCACTCCTGTTCGACATAGTACTAGACATGCTAGCTGTAGCCATAAGAAAGAAGAAGAAATAAAAGGCATCCAAATTGGAAAGGAGGAAGTAAAAGTCTCATTATTTGCAGATGACATGATATTATACATAGAAAACCCTAAAGAATTCATAAAAAAATAGATTTTAAAAATGAATTCAGCAATGTAGCAACATATAAAATTAACACCCAGAAATCTATGACATTTTGATACACCAACTAGAGGCCTGATGCACAACATTTGTGCATGGGGAGAGGGGGTCCCTCAGATCGGTCTGTGCCCTCTCACAAGCCAGGACCACTTGGGTAGGGTCCCTAGGCCTGGCCTATCTGGGCTTTATTTCCTCCAGTTGCCAGCAGATGGCTCCACCCCTGCTGCTACCACTACTTGCCATCTGTGCCATGCTGCCCACCTCCCCCGCCACTGGTTGCCTCCCTCTATGGAGACAGGCATGGGGTGCAATCGCTTGGCTGGCCTGGGCCTCCCTCTGTGGGCTATCTATGCGGGGGGCCCCAGATAGATTGCCCCACAAAGGGAGGCCCCGCCCACCGGCCACAGTGCCGCCACCAGTCGGGTAGCCTGGGCCTCCCTCTTTGTGGTGATCGATCACTGCCCACAGGGAGGCCCTGTCCACCCGGCCAGGGCTCCTTGATCGATCTCTGGGCAGAGGGTGGCCTGGGCCTCCCTTTGTGGAGTGACCTCAGGGGATGGCAGGGCCCTCTGACCCCCAACCAATGGCATCATACCCACCTTGGCTGGCCTGGAACCAATGCATGTCATAGTGTGGTCATCTAGAAGGTCATCTGGATGGTCGTTTTGTTGTTAGGTAGTTTTGTCAATTTGCATATTATGCTTTTATTATTATAGATAATGAACTCTCAGAAAGGGAAACTAAACAAAGAGTCCCATTTACCATTGCAACAAAAAAATTAAGATACCTAGGAATAAACTTAACCACGGAGGTAAAAAAACAACAACAACTATAGTCTGAAAACTACAGGATGTTGAAAAAAAGAGAGAGGAAGATCTATGCAAGTGGAAGAATATACTGTGTTCATGGATTGGTAGAATCAATATCATTAAAATAGCCATACTACCCAAAGCAATCTATAGATTCAATGCAACCCTATTAAAATACTAATGGCATATTTCACAGAAATAGAACAAATATTCCAAAAATTTATATGGAATCAAAAAAGACCCCAAACATCTGTAGCAATACTGAGAAAGAAGAACAAAGTTGGAGGGATCACAATACCAGATTTCAAGCTATATTACAAAGCCACTGTTCTCAAAGCTGCCTGATACTGGCACAAAAACAGACATATAGATCAATGGAACAGAACAGAGAACCTAGAAATCGACCCAAGCCATTATGCTCAATTAATATTTGACAAAGGAGGCAAGAGCATACAATGGAGTCTAGACAGTCTCTTCAATAAATGATGTTGGGAAAATTGGACAGACACATGCAAAAAAATGAAACTAGACCACCAACTTACACCAAACACAAAAATAAACTCAAAATGGATAAAAGACTTAAATGTAAGATGTGAAACCATAAAAATCTTAGAAGAAACCATTGGCAGCAAAATCTCAGACATCTCTCTAGCAATATGTTTAATGATACATCTCCTACGACAGTGGAAACAAAGGATAAACTAAGCAAATGGGACTACATTAAAATAAAAAGCTTCTGCACAGCAAAAGAAACCATCAACAAAACAATAAGAGAGCCCACTCCATGGGAGAACATATTTGCTAGTGATACATCTGATAAGAGGTTAACCTCCCTAATGACATAGGGAACTCATACAACTTAACAAAAGTAAGATAAAGAATCTAATTAGAAATGGGCAAGGAGAGACCAAGACGGCGGCATAGGTAAACACCGGAGACTGCTGCCGCAAACAACCACTTCAAAAATACAACTAAAAGACGAAATGGA
>NW_005371125.1:1689909-1693171 GCF_000412655.1 Myotis brandtii | reverse complement strand
GGCCAGCAGGGGAGGGCAGTTAGGGGCAATCGGGCTGGCCAGGGAGCAGTTAGGCATTGATCAGGCTGGCAGGGTAGTGGTTAGGGGGTGATCAGGCTGGCAGGCAGAAGCGGTTAGGGGCAATCAGGCAGGCAGGCAGGCGAGCGGTTGGGAGTCAGCAGTCCTGGATTGTGAGAGGGATTGGGCTTAAACCGGCAGTCAGATATCACCCAAGGTGTCCCAGATTGGAGAGGGTGCAGTCTGGGCTTAGGGACACCCCCTCCTCCGTGCACAAATTTTATGCACCGGGCCTCTAGTGTGATTAATAATTAAGGCAGTATAATTTTCCTCAGCTTCAGAAAATAATTAGTACTAGGTAATGAGTCTAGGCTCATACCCACTCCATGTATATAAAGCCTTGAATCTATGGTTTCCACTGTTTCATAAACCTACTGCAAATTCCATATTCCATGTTTTAGTTTTATAGATATGTTATAACAGTCCAAGGGAGAAAGCCCAGTTAGTGTATATGACATTTTTATTTAACCTTCCCCTACCAGACAAATAAGGGTAGCAGAGATTTTGATCCCCTTGAATTCCTAGAGTATTTTGTGCCTACATTTCAGAGTCATGAGTTACTTGCTGCTAATGGCACTTTATCTATCAAGTAATATAAAATCCTTGCATCCCTGAAACTAAAGAAAGGGACCTTGGATACCCTGCTGTGCCAACTCCCACCTCATGTAGCATCAGGTTATTGAAGCCTTCTCTATTTAGTGCAACTATTTTACTTAAGTTTCAACTTATTATGTTGTACTGTATGCACAGATATTTTTCTTCCCTCCCCTCTTTTCACCTCCATGTCACAGCTGATTGCAGAGTACTATGAGGACTGTACAAAAGTGGTGTTTTATTCAAATATTTCAAGGTGATTTTTATATATGTTAAATACCATGTAAGTCACACTTCCATTGGGTCTTTGCAGGAGTATAGATTTTATCTAAACTATCATTTTTAGTGTTTGAACTTTTACTTTTCTTAAATAATTTGTTAACATTAAAATGTTAACAGAATGAATTAGGCAAAAGGGAATGCTATATTTCAGTATACTAATTGATATCATGTGAGGAGAGATATAAAACAAAAAAATCCCACAGATTACAGTAAATATTTCTTGCATGACCACATATGTAATTAATGTATTGTCAATTTCTAAAGAATAAATTATGGGAAGGACACAACACTACATAAAGCCCTACTGATGGGAACCTATGAAGACTTGAAGGTCCTTTTGGATTATGGTGTGATGCCATTAGGTCCATTAGTTATTCATGTACTACTACATTATAGATGTACCAATTTTCAAAATGAATAACTTTTTTGTGGACTATGAGCATCCTGGATAGAGGGACAGTTTTTATTTATTTTTTTAATTTTTTGCATTTCCAATGCCTGGTACAAAGAAACTACTCAACAAACATATACCAAACTAGCAAAAAGTAGGTTGTCATAATTAATAAATATATGGCATTTCTTGAAATGGTAAGAGGATGATTCAATTGAATAAGTTAGTAGTGCATCCCCCCAATCTCCAATTAAATGAATAAATGTCATTTAAGATCCTATTTAATTAAACAAAATTTGAAATACTGTATAAAATGTCATGGGAGATTTCATTTTTTCAAAAAGAATTAAAGTTTGTAATTTATTGATTAACATGTCCTCCAATGCACCCTTTGCCTTCTCATAGTATTTGTGATATACTAATACAGTATATTTTATTAGTTACTATAAAATAAAATACAAGTTTTTTTAAATATATTTTATTGATTTTTTACAGAGAGGAAGGAAGAGGGATAGAGAGTTAGAAACATCAATGAGAGAGAAACATTGATCAGCTGCCTCCTGCACACTCCTCACTGGGGATGTGCCCGCAACCAAGGTACATGCCCTTGACCAGAATCAAACCCAGGACCCTTCAGTCCACAGGCCGATGCACTATCCACTGAGCCAAACTGGTCAGGCTAAAATACAAGTTTTTTGCCACAAATTCTAATTCTCAGTTTCGCTCTTCCATGTGGCAGAAGAAAGTGAAATATGTGCCACACACCCCACATATTTTTAAATTGATTTTTTGAGAAAGAGAATGAGAGTGAGACAGAGAGGAACATTGATTTGTTGTTCCACTTAATTATGCATTCGTTGGTTGATTCTTGTATGCGCCCTGACAGCAGACCAAAAGCCTAATCTTGGTGCATTAGGATGGCGCTCTAACCAGCTGAGCTACCCAGCCAGGTCTCAGGCACATTAATCATTCCTTAGGGAAGAAAAGATTTAAACAACCTCCTTTTACTTTAAAAAATATGTGTTAAAGTATACATGGCATATAATATTGTATTGGTTTAAGGTGTAAAACTAATAGTGATTCGATATTTATATACATTAGCTGATCACCACGATATGTCCATTAACCATCTATCACTGTACAAAGTTTTTATGACATTACTGACTTTATTCCCTGTGTTGTACATGATACCCCCATGGCTTATTTATTTTATAACCGGAAGTTAGTATCTCTTATCCCCTTCACTTTTCTCTCCCATCCCACTACAGTTTCAGCTTGAGTTCAAGGGATTTGTTTCTTCGTCATTTTAGACTTTTAATCCCTTCTTGTACTTTTTTGATCATTACTTTCATTATTCCTTTCCATTATCTCCATTGCTTCTCTATCTCTTCCCATCATTTACTTCAGGTACTCAAATCCACTCTCAATAGTATTCAGAACCACCATATCCATCAAATATCCCCACAACTTCCTTGTACTTCCAGTCTTTCATGTCACCCATTCATTGAAGTCATTCCTAGTTCTACTACTGTTTTGCCAAATTCCTCACCGTACTTTTGAGCTTCCACAATTTTTCCAAGTCTTTACCCATTCCTTAGGTTCCATATCTCCTTCACTCCAATTTCTGCCAATTAGTTTTCATTCACTATTGTCCTGCCTAGACTCTATGAATACTTCTTATTCTCCTAGTCCACATCCTATCCACAAAATCATTCCTTGTCATTCTTTTAAAATGTAATTTTTATATTTCAATTACAGCTTATGTTCTATATAATTTTGTATTGATTTAGGTGTATAGCATAGTGGTTAGAAAATCATGTACTTTAAAAAGTGTTCCCCTGATAGTATGAGTAACCACCTGGCACCATTCATAGTTATTACAATACTAGAGGCCCGGTGCACAAAAATTTGTGCACTCGGGGGGGGGGGCCCCCAGCC
>NW_005371125.1:1686341-1688774 GCF_000412655.1 Myotis brandtii | reverse complement strand
GGCTGAAAGCTGGTTTCTGGGGTTTTGTTTAGCTTCTATATTTGTTACAAAGTTTCTTAGAGTTGCAGCTCAGAGGCCGGCAAGTCAGGCGGGGAACGTTGGAGTCTGCAGTCACTGGAGCAAGCAAGCCTCATGTTCGCTTCCAGCTGCCTGGCTGCCGGCTGCCATCTTGGCTGACAGTTAATTTGCATAAGGATATGCTGATTAGCCAATGGGAAGTGTAGCGGTCGTACGCCAATTACCATGTTTCTCTTTTATTAGTGTAGATTATTGACTGACTGTCTTCACTATGCTATATTTTACATCCCATAACTATTTTGTAACTAACAATTTCTACTTTTTCATTTTTTTCACCCCTCCCCCACCTCTCTCCCCTCTGGCAACCATCAGTCTGTTTTCTGTATCTGTGAGTCTGTTTCTATTTTGTTTGTTAGTTTATTTTGTTATTTTTTTGTTTGTTTATTATAGATTTCTGAGAGGAAGGGAGAGGGAGAGAGATATAGAAACATCAATGATGAGAGAGAATCATTGATTGGCTGCCTCCTGCATGCCCCACACTGGAGATCAAGCCTGCAACCTGGGCATGAACCCTGACCGGGAATTGAATAGTGAATTCCTGGTTCATAGGTTGACTTTCAACCACTGAGCCACGCCGGCTGGGTCTGTTTTGTTCTTTAGATTCTGCATATGGGTTAAATCATATGGCATTTGTCTTTCTTTGATTTATTTCACATAGCATAATACCTTCTTGATCTATCTATACTGTTGAAAATGGTAAGAGTTCATTCTTTTTTATGGCCAAGTAATATTCCATGGTATATATGTACCACCACTTTTATAACTACCCATGTATTGATGAGTACTTGGGCTGCCTCCATATATAGGCTATTATAAATAATGCTTCAATGAACATAGAAGTACATATATTCTTTCAAATTAGTGTTTTGGGTTCATTTGGATATATATCCAAATGTGGACTTGCTGGATCATAAAGCAGTTCCATTTTTTAATTTTTTGAGGAAACTCCATATTGATTTCCACAGTGCTGCACCAGTCTGCATTTCCACTAACAGCTTATGAGGGTTCACTTTTCTCCAATCTTCACTACCATTTTTTTGTTGATTTATTGATAATAGCCATCTGACGGGTGTGATGTGATAGCTCATTATTGTTTAATTTGCATTTCTCTGACAATTAATGACTTTGAAAATCCTTGCATATGTCTCAGCCATCCTTTAGCACTTTTTGTAAAACTGTCTATACAGGTCCTCTGCTCATTTTTAGTTGAATTGTTTGGGGGTTTTGTGGGGGTTTTTTTTGGTGTTGACTTGTCTGAGTTCTTTATAAATTTTAGATATTGACCCTTTATTGGATGTATTATTGGCAAATTTATTCTCCCTTTCATTACATTGTATTTTTGATGTGTTGATGGTTTCCTTTGCTGTACAAAAACTTTTTAGTTTGATGTAGTCCCATTTGTTTATTTTTTTCTATTATCTCCCTTCTTTTCAAGTTTTCTCCACAGCCACTTTCATATCCTCTGCTCCTCATTTACAAACAGCTTGAGTTTATAAATTGCTGTGAATGAGACAGTTTGTAGTTTAATCAGTGATAGGTTGGTTTAATTTTATTTTTATTGACCATTATCATGCACATGACATTTTAATGATCTGTTATTTATAGCAAGCTTGCTTTCAACGAAGTGTCTTTCAATAGATGATTGGATAGAGAAGATGTGGTACATACATACAATACAGTACTACTCAACCATAAAAAAGAGGAAATACTCCCATTTGCCACATGGATGTTGATAATATTGTGCTAAGTGAAATAAGTCACACACAAATGTCAAGATCCATATGATTATTCTCATATGTAGGATATAAAACTGAAAGCAACAAATGAACAAATAAGGAAATCACGCAAATATTCATAGATGTAGACAACAGCATGATAGTTACCATAGAAAAGGGGGATGGTGTGGTAAACAGTAAAGAAGGTCAAATATAAAGTTTTAAAAAACTCACTGATCCAAAACTTTGCTGACAGCCTTCTTAATAGTTGTCATATTTTTTTATTATGAGTATCTTTAGCACTTATATTTATCCTTACTATTATGCTCATTCAGATATTCTCCCAGTGATGCTAATGTGTGAGAGTTAGAGGAACATAGTCATGAAATTCCCTGAAGTAAATGATAACCGTGGATGACCAGAGAAGTGGAAATATTATTAGATAGAGAGTGGGTGTTGGCTTGGCAGAAGAGGAACGGTCATGGATTATAATTTAATGGGAAAGACATATGTTGGAAGCAACTGATAAAGACCTCAAATGCTAGGCCTCAGAGTTTAAATTCTATACATTTTAATAGATAAAGCACTTAGATTTTGTTGTTGTTGTTGCTGTTAATCCTCATCTGATATTTTCCCCATT
>NW_005371125.1:1666901-1686315 GCF_000412655.1 Myotis brandtii | reverse complement strand
GAGAGAGAGAGAGAGAGAGAGAGAGAGAGAGAGAAACATTGATGTGAGAAACACATCAATTGGTTGCCTCCTGCATTCTCCCTGATCGGAGGCTGGGGATCAAACATGCAACCCAGGTATGTGCCCTTCAATGGGAATTGAACCCAAGACCCTTCTGTGTGCAGGCGGACACTACAACCACTGAGCCACAGCAATCAGGATGGTAACACATTTAGTTTTTTTGTTTTTAGTTGTTGTTTTTCGGTTTGGTTGTATATAGTGCTTTACAAACTAATGTTTGTTTATTTTCTAATATAAAAAATAAAAAAATGTTCCAATAAAAATAATAATGGTTGGATACATAATATTTGGGAATGCTTTTTTTTTAAAAAAAAATTCTTTTTAATTTAAAAAAAGGTGGAAGTGCTGTTCTCATGTTCTATGTGACTCACTTTAACAGTTCCTTTTGAAAATTAGCATCTTTAATTAGTAAAAAAGTTTGAAGGTGCAATGTTGTAGTTGTCAGCTGTAACAGGTTTTAATTATCTTTTTTATTTTCAAGTGATCAACTTTACAGAAGTTGAATTTTTAGCATTTTCAATGCAAAATCATAATGACATTTTAGTAGGGAATTGTAGTTTAAAAAATCACTTTGTTTTATGACAGGTGTCAGTTTCAATATTTTCAACACAGTGCTGGATTAGAGGCTTTCAACATGTACTACAATTAACCAACTAAAGTAGCTACCTACTTGACCTAACTTATACTTGTTCTTTTTATTTATTTATTAAAAATTTTAAAAATGGTTATGCAGGAAATGATTATCACAGAAGTTCTGAAAAAGGAAATAACTTTGTCATGGAGAGTAATAAGCACATAACTAAAAATGATAGTTTGACAGGAGATAATCTAGGTAGAGGTAGGTAAATCTTTGGACAAAGGTAACAGTGAAGAACTTACGAAATATTTCCATGGGAGCCAGATTGAATCTCTGAACGATGCTTACTTTCTTTCCTTGCATGAATGTTGTACTTTGTCACAGTCAGCTACTGATGATGATAATACTAAAAGTCTAGGATCTGTTGAAAAGTCAAGACCTTGTTAACCAAACCTTGTTTACCAAGAAATAAACTTAGCTACATATACTTGTTCTTTAAAAATTCAAATGTTAATTAAAATCATTCAGTGAGCCCTAACCGGTTGGTTCAGTGGATAGAGCACCGGCCTGCGGACTGAAGGGTCCTAGGTTCCATTCCGGTCAAGGGCATGTACCTCTGTTGCAGGCCCATCCCTAGTGGGGGGTGTGCAGGAGGCAGCTGATCGATGTTTCTCTCTCATCGATGTTTCTAACTCTCTATCCCTCTCCCTTCCTCTCTGTTAAAAAAATCAATAAAATATATTTAAAAAAATAAAACAAAATAAATAAAATCATTCAGTGAGTCAATATATGGTTTCTGTTTCCTCAAAGGGAGAAATTGGTTGATTTAAACATTTCAAAAACTAGTCATACCATCTAAAAATAAAGGTCATTGGAATATAACCTTCTTGAAAAGTTTATCAAGAGTTGCAAAATTTTGACAGGAAATTCTATTACCAAAAAGCAAACATGAAAAAGAAAAATTATCATTAGTACTTTAAAAAAACAAGATTTCCATTGTAAATTATATTTTAAAAGCACCTGTTGCCAAGCAAGAAACAACCTTAAAAGCACTATCTACTGAAAACAAAGCATACAGTCTTTAAACCTAATAAATATAATCTTAAATCAGTTACAATTATGTAAAATATTCAGTTGATGACAATAAGGTATTTTAACTTTACATATGGAATTGTAATAAAAAATTCTTTAAGACTGAAGCATTGTTCATAATTGAGATTCATTCTGCAAATGATTACAGATTTATGACTAAAGCTTATTTCAATGCTAGAACAAGAAAGAATCTTATAAAAGAACCTCAATTCTACTTACTTCGATGAGGAAAATAGGCACAGAATGATTAAATGACTTCATCTAAATCATAGCTACTTAAAGGCAGACTTAATACTAGAATTCAAGCACATTTTCCCACACAAGATTAGACTTATTTATTTATCTTTGTGATTGAGTGCAGGATAAACAAACATTTTATTTATTTTATTTAGTTTAATAACAATAACAGCAAAAATTCCAAACAAATTCAATGCTCATTGTGGTTCCCGGAACTATTCTAAGTGCTTTACGTATATTAATTCATTTAGTTTTCAAAATACACCCTGAGATGGATTATATTATTATCTATATTTTGTATTGAGACACAGAAAATTTTAAAAACTTGTATAAAGTTACACAAGTAATAAGTGATGAGTCATGGATTCAAACCAGGCAATCCTTCTCCATAGCTCATGCTACAAAATCCTATATAATAAAAGGCTAATATGCAAATCGACCAAATGGCAGAACAACAGGTTGCTATGATGTACACTGACCAACAGGGAGCAGACGCTTAATGCAGGAGCTGCCCCCTGGTGGTCAGTGCACCCCCACAGGGGAGCGGTACTCAGTCAGAAGCCAGGATCAAGGCTGGAGAGTGCAGTGGTGGTGGTGGGAAACTATCCCACCTCCACTGCAGGCAGGCAGTAAGGAGCAAGGGGTTCCAGAGTGCAAGAGCCTGTAGGGATTGGGCCTCAGCTGGCAGGCAGACAACCCCCGAGGAGTACTAGACTGCAAGAGGGCACAGGCCAAGCTGAGGGACGCCCCCCCCCCCCAATGCAAGAATTTTGTGCACTGGGCTTCTAGTATTAAATAATTTTTTAAAATATATTTTGCCAGGGCAGTTTATATTTGGATATAATAACATTTCATAATTTTGATTTTTAAATAAGATATAATAATTTTTATGACTTTGATTTTAAGTAGGGAAATCAATGATTGTTTCAATCATGTCAAATACATTTAGCAATAGCTTTTAATGAATGGTTCGCTTCAGTGTATGTGAATCCCTGAATTAATCATTTGGCTGAAGTCATCAATACTGGTCATTAAGACAGTTGCAGGAATGGATCTATATGGAGTTCTTTAGTTCAGTCTGTATTTTCAGATATTTTCACTTATTTTTAAAACTAGAAGAGCAAACCAAAAATACATTTAAATAATGCCTCTATGAAATGTCTTATTTTTGTGAACACGGTGGGATTAGCTATCAACTATTTTTTTCATACACTTGACAATAATTATATTAGCAAAATTGATTTTATATTTTTTCATGAATATGGCCCAAAACACAGAAATAAAAGTCCTATTTTTTCTAGCTGGTTTTAGTCTGTTGTGTTGCTAGTTTCAAAATAATATTCAGTAAAATCATACCCTATAAAAGAGCATATTTTGGCATTTATATGTTAACATACCAACATGTGAGAAAAATACGTATAAGTGCATGAAAAACAATTAGAACAACATTATATATTGGATGTGGAAAAGGTAGATGTCAATACCTAATGCACAGAATACTCATATAAATGTACTATTTTCTATATACTGATATAAATTATGAAAATTATCATCAAAATTAAAATTACATTACAATGTTAGATCTTCCTTCACACATTCCCTCTATTTGTCACATTTTTTTGAAATAGAACAAAAAATGAAGAAAATAAAATTTAGAATAACTGACTCAGAAGAAATAAGAATTTTAAAGGAAAAAAAATGTACTAGGTGCAAGACTGGATATTCCATAGGGAAACTGAGGAAATTCATTTCTATTTCAGTGGATAATGGCTTTTACTTGGGGTATAATTCACTTTGTCTAAGTTCTTTAAACTCTCAGAAGCCTTTTCTTTATTAAACATTATTTCTTTATTAAAATGTATATATAAATACATAAAAATAAAAATTCAGCAATATTTATTAAGACTGTATCCAGCACTGTGGAAAACTTTGAAATCAAGAGTGAAATAAGCACAAAAATAGAAATAGGAGGAAATTTGTAAACTATAGCAGGTAATGTATATCATCGGTGCTCTGACTGTATGCTCAGAGGAGGAGAGCGATGTGGATTTGGAGAACTACACACAAGGATTAAGAGTACAATAATAATCCTATATAATAAAAAGCTAATATGCTAATTAGACTGAACAGCAGAACGACCATCCAGACAACCTTCTGGACAAAGCCAGGGCTGTGAGGGCCGAGGCAGCTGGGGCTGTGAGGGCCGAGCCCCTTGCACAAATTTCGTGCATCGAGCCTTTAGTTAGATATATTAGAAAACAGTGACTTGCATTATTCTACATTATAGGTACTTATTTATAGTATGCATACATTTCTGATATAAAGCAAGACAAATTTACTGGCTGAAGTTTTGGAAGAATTGATTATTTCTATTATGCATTATATTCCTAATACTGATAGTATAATGGTGGTAACTTATGATGGTGGTAAATCAGGAGAATGTGGTGAGTACCTCACACTTCTATTGACTGTACACAATCTACTAAAACTATCAAGTGGGTAATTATATTGGTATATTATGTCATAATTTTAGTTTCTCAGATAGAGATCATTTATCTACATAGCATTTCTCATAGGTTTTATTGAAAATAATTCTATTTTAAGATACTATTTATTTATAATCATAAAACTGCGCTTTTTTGGGTCTCAGATCTCAAGTAGTGTGATTACTAATGTAAACAGACAGGAAATTTAATTGTTACTCCTTGAATGAACAGGTTACCAATCTCTTAAAAATATACACTACCTAATAGTTTTCAGATTTAATATAATAAAATAATATTCATTCCTAAATGATTCACTAATAAACTTTACTGCATTAATTTATATATTTTTGTCCTCTTCCTATTATTTGGGGACCCCAGCTATCATTTCACTTTCCTGAGTGCATGCATAGAATCCAGATTATTTTCTTCTTACTCTAGATTAGCACTGTCCAATAGAATTTTCTGTGGTGATAGAAATGCTCTATAATCTGCACTGTGTAATATTGTAATCCTTAACCACTTTTGCCTATTGAACACTTGAAGTGTGCCGAGTGCAACTGAGCACTGGAATTTTTAATTTAATTTTAGTTTTTATAGCTAGCTATGGCAAGGGCTACTGTATTGAACTGCATAGCTCCAGATGCTTATTTGTAGTCTAAATATGACTATACTGTGCAAAAGGAGACTTCTTTTATCAGAGCCTAATCATATTTGCTTTTAAAATTTTGTTCCTGTGCCATCTATAATATCAAGTCCTGACATGAAGTAATTTTATCATGAATAGCACTGGCCTTTATTTTCCAGGGGTGTCATTTTATAGGAAGAATCAATGCAGCATATGATTTCAATTTCCTAGAATTAGCACCAGTTATAGCAAGTGTGAAATATTTATGGTTATGATAACTCATTATTTAATCTTCATTAAGGATTTGAATATCTTTACTTTTGTTATTTATAAAGACTTTTAAATTGGTTTTTATAGAGAGAAGGAGAGAGAGAAACATTGACATGAGAGTGAAACATTTATCGGTTTCCTCCTGCACGCCTCCTACCCGGATTGAGCCTACAAACAAGGCATATGCCCTAATGGGAAATCGAACAGGCAACCTTTTGATGCATGGGAGGACACCCAACAAACTGAGCTACACTGGGCAGAGCTGGAATATCTTTGAAAAGGAAAATGTAATCTTTGAGTGTTTCTAATATTTCTTGGAATATTAAGAAAATTTGAGGACAATATTATACAGTTATCATCTATATAGGAATTATAACATATCTAAAATGAGAGAAAGACAATTTTCACCTATTTCACACTAGATTTCAAGTTGAAATCATCACAATAAGTTGTAATTCTGAAAATCCAAAGATATTTTTTGAGGAAAAGTAACACAATCATTTGAGCCTCCAGTTCCTAATAAGATGAATGATGTCTTTACTTTCCTTCCTTGGCAAACTCTTTTTAAAAACCAAATTGAAATCTAGTTTTCAGAAGCTATATTTAAGGTTTTTTTTGCAAAATTTCATAAATAAGCAATGTTAAAATTATATTTTCCATAAGCAGTACAATAGGTAAATTAAGAACAATAAATGCCGAAATATCTTTTTTGTCTCCATATGCATTAGTTTTGGGACTTTGTTAAAAGTGTCAGTGGTGGTCAAGGGGTTGTCTTGCTGAAGATGAGCTCTGGCCAGAGATAGTACTCTGTACCCCCAGTTCTTACCTTGCTTATAGGAATGAATTCAAACAAGAGGCAACAAATAGCAGCAAAAACAGATGAAGATTTATTTGTAGGAAAGAAATACATTCAGATAGGACCTGAGCAGGCAACTCAGTCAGCTGAGGTGGAACTGAGTGCCTTGACATTTGGGAGTTTGAGGATTTAATACTCCTAGGCTGGAATATCTCTAGGCAAGGAGCACATCATCCCCTCCTTCATGTCTCAAAAAATATATATCTTTAAGCTATAAGACTCCTTCATCTAGGTGCTATGCCACCAAAGGGGCTCTTAATCTTTCATTCTCACATAGGGCCCTGCCACCTCCATTGTCTATTTTCAGTTTGTTATATCTCAAACATGCTTCCTCCAAGCCACAGCTATCTCTCTCAGCTCATATCTTTCTATCTGCCCACTCTAACAAAGTATTTCATTTTGGGACTGCCTTAATATGAGATTAACTTTGACCATACCAGTTACATTTCAAATATTGTTTAGTGGACTGGCATTTTGATTGTTTTTTTTAATTATTATTTTTAATTTTGAGTTACTTTTTATTCAATACTAGAGGCACGGTGCACAAAAACTTGTGCACTCGGGGGGTCCCTCAGCCCAGCCTGTGCCCTCTTGTAGTCTGGGACCCCTCAGGGGATGTCCACACAAGGGAGGCCCGGATGGCAGCTCGCACTGTCCCGCCCCGCCTGCAGTATGAAAATTTAACGGCCAACTTTGTTGGATTAATTTGCATTCTCTTCTGATTGGCTGACGGGCATAGTGAAGGTATGGTCAATTAGCATCTTTGTATTTTATTAGTGTAGATTATTTTGTACTAGAGGCCTGGTGCATGAAATGTGTGCACTCAGGGGGTCCCTCAGCCCGGCCTGTGCCCTCTAACAGTCCAGGAACCTTCGGGGGATGTCCCCCTGACGGCTTAGACCCGCTCCCTGTCAGTCAGACATCCTTAGCGCTGCCTCGGAGGCAGGAGAGGCTCCCGCCACTGCCACTGCACTCCCCAGCCGTGAGCCTGGCTTTCGGCTGAGCAGCACTTCCCCTGTTTTGTTTGTTTGTTTACTTAAAGAGACATTAAAGTATTTAGAATGATGGGAGCCAAGTGGAGTTAGGATTATGGCCAACATATAGATATTTATTTTCATGTAATACCTAAATTGGTACTATTTTAAAGAATTTATTATTTAGTATGTAAGCCATTCACTCTTATAGAATTAAGTGTAAAATAAATTAAACAGCTCTTTAATGAAGGAAAATGTAACAAGTATGCAAAAGAAATTATGCCTTGGGATTCTTCTGAACAACTATTTCAACATCACTTTTATGGTTTAAACTCTCTAGAATTTCATAGTAGAGATTTAGTTCCCCTACCTACTTATCTTTTTTAGAACTAGATTGTTCAGAGACTATAAAATTAACCTGGACTTTTGCTTTTCAAATCTTAAAATTTCAGAGTTGCTTCGATTGATTCTGTTTTTGCTTTCTCTAATTGTCATGATTCTGTCCCTCTAACTATGATTGTTGCCTACCCAACCGCTATGTATTGCCTATGAAAACATCACTTAAACAGCAGTATTGAAACCTGTAGAAAAATTTAATTCTCTGTATTTGATTTCATTGTGCTTGTCCTAGCAATCTACACACTAACCTTAGGTTATTGTAAGAGTAGGGTATGGAAGAACAGTGAAATAAAATTTAAGGTTATTTTATCATTTGTTCATGAAAGAAAGAAATTTGAGCCAAGCAAAGGTAAATGTGTAGGAATATTTTCCCTGAATATCTGAGGTAAATATATCCTGCTTCTATAAAACCAAGCAGTGACTATTTATAGTCATATTTAGTAGCTAAGTTTCTATATTGGCCATTCAAAGAATTAAACTAAAAATTTTAAAGAAAATCCATTTTAATTTTTGTTTTGTTTGTAAATAATTTAGTATGTATAACAATACATATTCAACTAGAAAATGCAAGGGTTGGAATCAAACAATGGAGAATGAGGTTATTTAATCATGTATTTTTACATCCTGATAGCAGAGTTGAGTTTGTTATATATTGGTTTAACCCTAAATTAAAGATATTTTGGAATATTTATATTATCATATATAACCTCTGTGAGGGCAGGTATGTTTACCTGTTTTTTTCACTGATATATTCTCAGTGCCTATAACAGTGCCTGGAATATGAAAATTGCTTAATAAATATTTTTGATAAGTGATTAAACTGTCATGATAGTAATTACTAACTAGAGGGTAAATATTCCTTTCAGGTTTGCAATATGTATTTTCATATCAGTTTTAGAAATGACATTGTCTTATTTTTTTTCATTTTTTCCATGGTTTTTAAAACCTCCAAATTAATTTTGAATGATAAAACACAGTTTAAAATATTTTATTTGATGATGTTATTAAACGGTAGAGTAGGACAGATTATAATGGGTTGGGAGAGGGAGACCGTTTGAAATTAGGTCACTTTCTTAATTCCTCCTCTTGTGTAGAGATATTGTAACATGCATGCAGTGTTTCTAAAAATGGTTTGTAGTATTCTTCTGCCAGTTGTAATAATGTGTAATACCTAAGGGTAAGACAAGAATAGAGTGGTAGTTTTAATTCCAGTTGTCAGTGTCCCATTTTTATTTTTGCTTATGTTTGCATGGTATTTATAAATTCACACACATAGACACTCATTTTTTAGATGTCCTAGAATCACAAGGTATAGTACACATGTATATGTATGCATATTAACTAATAGTAAGTATAAATAAGATACATTATTCTCAAATTTATAAAGGAGTATAAGGCCAATAATTCACAAGAGAATGAATCTTGAAGTTTCTATATTACGTAATCCCAATGCTCATCATTGAGCAAATGATGCTGAAAATACCACAGGCAATAGTATTTTGTGTTGTTTACTGAGATAGATAATTTCTTTAGCAATAGCATTGCTTAATATTATACTTAAAATGTTTTGTAAATGGCACCAATCACTCAAAACAGGAAAGTGGTTGAACCCAAAATACATACTTTTAAAATTCAGTGAAAAGAAATATAAAGTGATATGTTTCAAGTTTATCTAGTTTCTTTATTGGTTCTCCTCATGACTTAAACCATCTCAATTGTTCTAACAAATAGATTTATTTTATTACTGATTGCAAATAGGAAAGTGTCCTTTTCTCCACTTTTTTGTTTTCTGACCTGTCCATGTGAATATTTTTTTTAATGCAGATGCCCAGCTATACAGTGGGGAAATTACTTAACATAATACATTGTCTGGCATAATCAAACCATTATGTCTATAGCAAGATATATCATTTCAGGAGTCCTCTGTTTTTACTAAAATTTTTATTATTTATTTATTACTAATAAATATTGAGAACTTCCTTAATTACATACCTGTCTGCATTAATAGTTTTCCTTAATGGATTTTTAAATAACTATTTGTCAGCTAATTTTTTAAAACTTCTGAATGCATTGATAGCTGCATTAATACCTCTTTAATTATAAAACATACAACATCTGATAGGGTTTATTGCAGTATGATACAAATTTTATTGTGTTTATATATTAACTACAAATGACATCTAGAAGCACATGAAATATTCCATGATACTATATATTAAAATGTATTTAATATACCAAAATTAATGCTATATCAAACGAATCTAGTTGAGAATAAAAATTGAGAATTAATAAAGGAAAATGAAAAACATTGTAAATTTTAAATAATAAAAATTCCTTATTGAATTTTATCAGAATAACCAGAGAACTGAAATAATTTGGCAGATTTCAGTGAGTTACAAATAATAAGCAATGGATTATAAAGAGCCAGAGATTGTTTGTTTTTTGACTCATTGGTTTAACTCAGCAAAGTGATTTCAAATGACTTTCTTATTTTTAAACCCTAGTCAAGTTCTTCCTTTTGTTGGTTAATTTTTATTTCACTGTGTAGATGTGAAAACCCATTTCATATGGACTACTTTCTACCATGTATAAACACAAATTCTCAGAGTTGAGATATCTTCTAGTCCAGTTCTCCCACTGAATGTTTGGATATTATCTGCCAAATCATAAATATGCAGAGCTAACCTGGTGATGCATCTTCTCTGTCACTACCTCCAAAGATGGAGTTCATTCTCCCCTGAAAACTATATTTTTCCCCAAAATGTTTTAATAGGCAGCTGTTTGTGTTAAACTAACAAAAATTTAGTTTTTTCCCTATAATTTATCCCTATTCTTATTCTTCTCATCCAAAGAAGAAAAACTTAATATGCTTTATGGATATTTTTTCCCATGTTTAAGTATTTGTCATATAAACTACTCTCCTCTCTGAAAGGACTTCTTTTTAATCCAAACTTCCCACGCCCCTCATATATCATGATTCTTTATTTTCTGTTATTTAGATCGATTTTACATTTTGATGCCCAGAACAAAACACTCAAAATATTGTATATCTTCATTATCAATAGAAGAATTGCATTTGAAATCCATATTATAACAAAGAATAATGATTGCTAGTATATTTTTCTGATTGGTAACATATTCCTTTACTTTTCCCTAACCATTGAATTAAATATTTTAATTATTTTTATTACCTTTAACTAGGTTGGTATATCATAATATTATCTTTTATAAATTTTATCAATGGTGGACACTTTTATAGCTTCCTAGTCCTTTTAATTACTGTAGATAACTGTAGATATCTTGTTTCATTTTACATTTTAATGTAAAAATGCATATTTTATTTTTAAAAAATCTGATAGTTTACTTAACTGTTGATTGTACTATTTTTGTTTAATGATTTTAAATTAAACTGAGTAATTATTAAACATACATTTAATTGTCAGCTTTACTAATTTCTTCTTCCTCTTCCTCTTTCTCTATCTCTTCTCTTTCTTTTTATTTTCTTTTTGACAGTACTCTGCGGGGGGGGTACAACGAACTTTGAGCCTTGTACCTGGTATGGACTTGTTGTCCGGGACGTATATATTTGCGGTCCTGTTAGCATGCGTCGTGTTTCAGTCTGGCGCCCAGGAGAAAAACTATTCCATTCGAGAAGAAATGCCAGAAAACGTCCTGATAGGCGACTTGTTGAAAGACCTCAACCTGTCCCTAATTCGACACAAGTCCTTAAAAATTCCCATGAAGTTCAAGCTAGTGTACAAGACTGGGGAAGTGCCACTGATCCGAATCGAAGAAGGTACTGGTGAGATCTTCACTACTGGAGCCCGCATTGATCGTGAGAAATTATGTACTGGTATCTTGCTGGATGGCCGTTGCTTTTATGAAGTGGAAGTTGCCGTTTTGCCAGATGAAATATTTAGACTGGTTAAGATACGTTTTCTGATAGAAGATATAAATGATAATGCACCATTATTCCCAGCAACCGTTATCAACATATCAATTCCAGAGAACTCAGCTATAAACTCTCGATTTGCTCTCCCAGCGGCCATTGATCCTGACATAGGAATAAACGGAGTGCAAAACTACCAACTCATTAAGGTGCGTTTTAAAAACATTTTGCTAGAGAAAACTCATTTTTTTAAAGACAAAAAGAATGGTTTTAGAGTACTTCAAAATTTGAGTAAGTCATCACCTTAATTTTTCAAAGTTTAAGCAAAGTATTGTGGAGAAAATTAATCAATGCAATTTTCGAAATTGCATAGGGTTTATTAATCTGAATCTTCATTTTATGTCTATTAATTTTCACCAATTGTTAGTGTTTCCCTTAATCCACTACTGTGGTAAGACAAGGGACTCAACCATACTACTTACAAATCAATAACCAACCCTATAACTTACTTTTAATCTGTCTGATTATGATTGCCACAAACTTGACCTAAACACACAAATCTAAAAGTTAAGAATGAATTGACACGTCAATTTTTCTCAGTGATTATTTTTGATAGAAAGCTTTATCTTGCCTTTTGAAAATATTCTGGATAAATTTATTTGAGAGATGAGTAGAACATTTTTCATTACTAGCATTTCTACACATATATAGAATAATGACAATTATTTTTCATAATGATTTTCAAGTCAAGGTAAGATCTTTAAGCATTATGAGTCATCAAAATGAGGGTAAATTTCAGCCAATGTGCTGTTTGTTAATGTTAAATATTTTCATTTTTTTTCCAACTCTTTGAAAACACAGAGGATTTATTTGCATTAGAGGGTAAGTAAACCTTTTAGTGAAAAAGATTCAATTAATCTGAAGAACCTATTTTGCCTTGAGTTGGGTCTTGGATGGGGAAGGCAGAGAGAAGATTAAATGGTTTCTTCAAAATATTTTAATTACCTATGTGATATATAGAGCAGTAGAAAACTCAGATTTTGGTATTTGAAATAGTACAATGTGCTTGAATGACCTTGAAAAATGTGTAAAAGAACAAATGTGTAGATTTAATATAGAGATAGTCAAGGGATTTTCAAAATTTTATAAACATTTTTTGACAATTCATTACCAGATTGCATAGGGTTTATGAATAACATGAGTAACATGATCAATGCTAAAAGTATTCAAAGTTCACATAAATAAGATATTTTAATGTATATTACCTGAAGGTTTTGGCCTGGAAGATGTGAAATATTGGAAAACTTCTCAGCTGATGCCAATATGTTGTGAAGGTATATTTATTTATAAATTCATTTAGAAATTGAAGGTTACAGAACTCTTGAGTGAATTTGAGTGATATGCAAATTTGTGTGTAAATATAAGTAAAAACAGAAAGAGAAGTGATAGGCTATTTATAAATGAGCATTTAGGTAAAATCCATTCAGTGGAAAAAGTTGTAAGAATAAGAAAGGTATAGATCACAATTTTGTATTTAGAAAAAGTAGATAAGCCCCTTCCAGCTTAACATTTTTGACCTTTAGTTTCTTCTATCATAATATGAAGATGATGATGTAAATGTCACAGGACCAGAATTGGAAAGAATAAGCACTAACTAGAGAGTAGATATAACGTCATAAAATATTTTTGGAGATGCTTTAAAATATGTGGCAATTTATAGAAATGTGAGGCTTAGTGAATACTATCTTTAAAGCAACACTGTCAATAGAACTTTCTGCAATGACTACATTTCTATATGTGATATCCAATATAGTAGTTACTGGCCACATGTGGCTATTGAATACTTGAAATAGGATTAGTGTTACCATTGAACTGAATTTTAAATTTTATTTAATCTTAATTTTAATTGCCACATATGATGGTAGCTACCATATTAGACAGCACAGTCTAAGCAATACCACTTTAATTTGAAAGTAAAATTTAACAGGTAAAAGCAAAGACTTGTCAAATTAAAAACATTTCATTCTACTTTAGAATGTATGATAAGCCAAAAGTGAACTATACAATGCACCTAAACTACTGGGGCATTTGTATGGCTCCATGTACAAGTACTATTCTGACTCTTTGTTTAAAATAATGAGTATGGAATATAAAGCTAATACCTGGGCATGCAGAGGGCTAAGACATGGGTGATGTTAACTGAGTGTACTTTGACTTACAAAAAGGTCCTGTCATGAAAATAGTATGTATCCTGGCAGGATAGAGAGGTTAAATAAAAGGAAGGAAATAAACATGTTTTGATTAATCCATAAACTTTAATAAATATTACAATTTGAAAGTAAGTAGGCTAACCATAGCAATGTATTTTAAAAGACCCTCTGTCCAGCAGAATAAAATAAGAATTTAATTAACACTTATTTGTTCTATTTTTGTTAATTAGAACAAGACTAACAAAATCATAGTTTACCCTAACTAGAGAAATAAAAAATCCATATGAAAAAAAAATCACATAATAAAGGGGGAAATAATTTTAAAAATTCTAGGCAAAAATAAGTCAGTTTGTATATGAAAGGGTCCTGCTTTTGACAACTGTATATTAACTAACTAAAAATAAAGGCAGTGGTAGATGAATGGCAGCATGAGAGAGCCCCTTGGTTTCTCCCCTTGAAGTTTCAACAATTTGAATGGCTGTAACTCTACAACGGATTCCATAGTGAATGCACAAATACACCTGAGAGATATGCACATTGAAACATCTAAAGGTGGGCAAGTGTGAGTGAAGGCGGGGAGGTGAGAAGGGCAAGAAGCTGAAAGGAGCCGCACTTGCAGTTCTGCAGCTGAAAGCTCACAGTGAGGCTCAGCCTGGAAAGGGGAGGAATTGAGTTGTGGCTCATACTCCATTCAGCCAGGAGGAGCAAAGAAATTTAGTGAGCATTCCTATAAGAGTAAACAGTACAAGCTGTGGCTGAGCCCAGGTTCCTAGTCAAGACACAGCACTGGAGTGAGGAAGCGGTTGTAGGCCAGTCAGCATTCCAGACAGAGAAACAAAGCCATGGAGCTTGGTTGCCCATAGCCTCCCAGAGCTCGCCTCCCTTTGTCCTTGGTATGTAGTTATGGAGCACACTATCTGCAAGCTGGAGAAATGGTCCTACAGAATCAATTTCATCCCTGAGCAAAGAGTGCACTCTGTGACTGGGTTCAGGGTTGGGGCACAGAGAGGACTCTCAGATGTCAGGATGGCTGAGATCACTGTAACTGAAATGGCAAAACAACACAGAAGGCTGCTGGGTTCCCCCAGCTCAGCTCACCCCACCCCAAGGAATTGCAACTACACTGATGGCAGTATCTGGCTGTGGTGACAGCACTGGGATTTCACAGACATAAAAACTTGTGATTTAGCTCCACCTATTGGAAAATAATAAAAGGCCTATTCATATTAATCTGCTAGAGAAGTGTCACCTATATATAGATGCCTACACAGAGAAGGAATCCATCAACTACTATGAATAACCAAGGTAGTGAGGCAGTTTGAAAAGAAAATGAAAAATCTCCAAAAAAACAAACTTGAAGACATGGAAATATGTGATTTAAATGACAAAGAAATAAAGATTATAGTTCTGAAAAAACTCAATGTGATGCAAGAAAACAGATAGGGAGCTTAATGAACTGAGAAACCAAATCAAGGAACAAAACGAGTACTTTACTAAAAATATTAAAACTTTAAAAAAATAAACAAATAGAAATTGTGGAGATGAAGAATTTAATAAAGGATATCAAGAATGAATTAGAGAGCCTGGCAGTGTGGCTCAGTGGTTGAGCATTGACCCATGAACCAGGAGGTCACAGTTTGATGCCCGGTCAGGGCACATTCCAGGGTTGTGAGCTCTATCCCAAGTAGGGGACATGCAGGAGGAAGCTGATCAATGATTCTCTCTCATCATTGCTGTTTCTATATCTCTCCCTCACTCTCCTCTCTTTGAAATCAGTAAAAAAAAAAAAAAAAAGAATGAAATAGCAAGAATAGGAAATAGAGCTGACCAGATGGAGGAAAGGATTAGTGATATCAGGTAGAAATCTAGATATGACAGAAAGGGAAAAAGAGAGAAAATTGAGCATAAAAAAATAAAATAACTCTAAGAGAACTATCTAACTTTATCAGAAAGAGCAATATAAGAATAATAGGCATACCAAAAGAAAAAGAAGAGAGAGAAGGGAACAGAGAACCTATTCAAATACATAGCTGATGAAAACATCTCAAACCTATAAAAAGAGCTAGATCCTGGAATCCAAGAAGGAAACAGAACACCTAATTACCTCACTCCAAAAAGGCCTTTTCCAAGGTACACTATATTAAAACTGTCAAAAATTAATGACAAAAAATAATTCTCAAAACAGACAGAGAAAAGAAGAAAGTAACCTATAAAGGAATGTCCATTAGGTTATCATCGGACTTCTCAGCAGAAACCCTACAAGCTAGAAGAGAGTGGAACAAATATTCAAACTACTGAAAGAAAGAAATTACTAGCCAAGTATAATATATCCAGCAAACTTATCCTTTAGATATGAAGGAGAAATAGAAGAAAGACCTCCATTGCATGAAGTACTTAAGGGGATTATTCTACCTGAAGCAATAAAGTATCACAAAACTATGAGTAAGATCACCAACAACCTTATTGCAAAAACACAGATGATTTGTGACAACAAAAAAAAATAAAAGGGGAGGGGATAAAGGTCTGAATTTGAAAAGGAGGATGGAGGCCAGATTCATTCAAAAGAAAAAGGATTACTGTATTTGTGAAACTCTCTTTTTCATAACCCTAATGGTAACCACACATGAAAACCTAAAACTTAGATACGTAACTTTAAAAAAGATGAAACAGAGGAAAGAAATATGGAACCCATTAAAGAAAAACAACAGACAGAAACACAAAGGAAAAGAACCAATGGAGGCACAGAGCTACCAGAAAATAAAGGATAAAATGGCTATAGGAAATCCTCGTATACCAAGAATTACTCTAAATATAAATGGACTTAATTCACCAATAAAGAGGCAAGGCACAGAGCAGCAGATTGGATCAAAAACAAAACCCGGCCATATGATGGCTTCAGGAGACTTAGCTAAGCTGCAAAGACAAAATTTGACTTAAAGTGAAAAGGTGGAAAATTATTCTCTAAGCAAATAACATCCACAGGAATGCAAGTGTAGCCTTACTTATATTTGACAAGATGATTTCAAGATAACCAAGGTAATATGAGAGAAAAATGGATATTGTATAATGATAAAGGTGATATCAAGAAGACATAACACTTCTTAATATATATGCACCCAATCAGGGAGCACCAAAACATATAAAGTAACTACTAACAGAACTAAAGAGAGAAACTGACAAAAACACAATCATATCGGTATTCCATTGACAGCTCTTGATAAATCAACAAAAACAGAAAATTAATAAATATCAACTTTAAATGACATGTTAAACCAAATGGACATAATAGACATTTGCAGAGCCTTTCATCCCAGAATATCAGATTATACATTCTTCTCCAGTGCACATGGAACATTCTCAATGATAGACTATATGATTGGTCACAAAACTAGCCTTAGCAAATTGAAGAAGATTGAAATTATACCAAGAATATCATCTGACCAAAATGCCTTGAAATTAAAAATCAACTGAAAAACAGAAGTAAAGAAACCCACAAATATGTGGAAATTACAAGACCGGTATCTTAGCATTTGGCCACTGCACCCATGAGTACATAAATGTAATAAAAAATCTATGGTACATTTACACAAGGGAATACTACATGGCTGTAAAAAGGAAGCAACTCTTACCTTTTGTGACATCATGGATGAACCTGGAGATTATTATGCTAAGAGATATAAACCAGCCAGAGAAAGACAAATATATGCTCTCACTTAAATGTGGACTCTAATGAACAAAATCAGCTGACAAACAAATAGAACCACATACATGGATACATGGTAGAGACTAACAGATGTCAGAGGGGTGGTGGGGAGGAGGGCAAGCAGGATGAAAGAAGGTGAATTGAATAGCCAAAAAACATACATGCATAGGTCATGGATGCAGATAACAATGTGGTGAGGGCCAGAGGGAGGCGAGGTGGGAGTCTCTGTGGAAGTGGCAAAGGTGGGAAAATTGGAGACATCTTAATAATGAAAACAATAAAAACAAAAATATATTACAAATATGTGGAGATTAAAAAACATATTGCTGAAAAATGACTGGGTTAAAGAAGAAATAAAAGGTGAGATAAAAATATATATGACAATATATATCAAAATTTCTGGGATGCAATAAATTCAATTATAAAGAAAAAAACAAGAGAAATCTCAAGTAAACAATGTATCATTTCATCTTAAAGAGCTAGAAAAAGAAGAACAAAATCCACCTAAATTCACTAGAAGGGAAATAATAAAAATTAGAACAGAATTACATGAAATAGAGAACAAAAAGACTATATAAAAATTAATACAACAAAGAGCTGGTTCTTTAAACAGACTAATAAAATTGACAAACCCCTGACTAGACTTACTAAAGACAAAAGAGGAAAGATTCATATAAACAAAATCAGAAATGATAGAGGAGAAGTTACTACAGACAAGATCATACTAGAATACTATAAAAGATTATGTGCCACCAAATTCAATAACCTAGAAGAAATGGATAGGTTACTAGAAATATATAACTTTCCTAGACAGAATCATGAAGAATTGGGAAATCAAAATAGATTGATAAACTGTGAAGAAATGGAAACAGCCATTAAAAACCTCCAGAAAAAAAAATTCCAGGACCATATGGCTTCACTAGTGAATTCTACCAAGCATTCAAAGGAGATTTGATACCTACCCTTCTCAAACTCTTCCAAAATGTGAAGAAGGGGAAATACTTCCTAACACATTTTATGAGGCAGGGGCTGGGTGGAGATAGGCAAATGTGGGGAGTGGGGTTGGGGGTTGGGTACATCTATATTAGTGTCAACAAAAAAATAAAGTTAAAAAAAGTGACCAGAGGGCCTGAACAGACATATCTCCCAAGATGACATGCAAATGGCCAACAGATATATGAACAGATGTTCAACTTCACTAGCTATTAAGGAAATGCAAATCAAAACTACAATGAGACACCCATTAGAATGGCTATTATCAACAAGATGAGTAATAACAAATGTTAGAGAAGTGTGGAGAAATAGGAACCCTCATTCACTGCTTTTGGGAATGTAAACTGATACAGCCACTGTGGTAAATGGTATGGAAGTTCCTCAAAAAATTAAGAATAGAGTTACCATATGAGCCAGCAGTCCCTCTTCTGGGTATCTATACCAAAAATAACTGGAAAACATTTATTTGCAAATATATATACAACTATATGTTCATTTCAGCATTATTCACATTGGCCAAGACATGGAGATAACCATAGTATCCTTTGATAGAGAACTGGAAAAAGACAATGTGGCACATATACACAATAAAACACTACTCATCCATAAGAAAAAAAGTAAATACTGCCATTTGTGACAACATAGATAGACCTTGAGAATGTTATGATAAGTGAAATAAGTTCATCAGAAAAAGCTAAGAACCATATGATTTCACTCATATGTGATATATAAAACTGAAACTCATAGACACAGAAAACAATGTGGTGGTTACCAGAGGGAAGGGGACAAGTGAGTAGTATAAGGTAAAGGGGCCCAAATATATGGTGACAGAAAATAATCTGACTTTGGGTGATGGAAAGACAATACAGATTATGTATCATAGAAATGTACACTTGAAATGTATAAATGATCCTATTAACCAATGTTATCCCAATAAATTTAATTAAAATATAAAATAACTGTGTTTATGAAAAAAGTAAAGGCAGTGGTAGAAAATATTTATTAATGTATTTAAAATGTGTATTATATAAAGTAACATAAGA
>NW_005371125.1:1666239-1666856 GCF_000412655.1 Myotis brandtii | reverse complement strand
TAATTAATTTATGCATATTTCATATTAAGTATGCTTTGACATATTGCTTTGAAAAGCATTAATATTCCACATTTTAAATATTTGTAAAATGCATTTCAGAATATGAATTTATTCTTTCTTTTAACTAGTATAGAAAGTGAGTATTGAAAGAATAAAGTCATTAACAATTGATTTTTGCATAGTACAAAGAATCTATATATATAAAAACCTAAGCGACCAAAGGACCGAATGACCAGAACGACCCAAATGGCCATTTGCTGTGATGTGCACTGACCACCAGGGGGAAGAAGCTCAATGCAGGAGCTGCCCCCTGGTGTTCAGTGCGCTCCCATAGTGGGAGCACCCAGCTGACGGACCCATCCCTGCAGCCCACCAGCCCAGTGACAGCCACTCACTCCCTCAGTAGTCCTACAGGTCCAATCTCCAGAGAACAGGCCAGGCACCAAAGGACCAGTGCCACCAGCATGATCCTGACCACACCGCTGGCATCCTGGAAGTCTTCCTCTGGCACCACAGCTGCTTCCCCTCCCTAGACACTCCAAAAGGATGATACAATATAAAAGCAGCCGCCAGGTGGCTCCCGACAATCAGCACAAATGTCAGTGGGACGGATCTGG
>NW_005371125.1:1664270-1666092 GCF_000412655.1 Myotis brandtii | reverse complement strand
ACCTTGATAAGGTTAATTTTAAACTTTTGTAGAGATGAGGTTACTCTGTAAGAAAAAGAGATTCATATATAAAATGTATGACATTTGTTGTCACTTAAAAGATATACAGAAGTGATATAGTCTCTGTTCTCTGTTTTAAGTGCGTAAGCTATAATGAGAATTTCCCATAATATTTTTTCTCCCATTTTTTTATTGTTTAAAGTATTACATATGTCTCCTTTTTCCCTGATTGACCTCCCTCAGCAACTCCCACCTCTGAGGGCAAGTCCCACCACCCCAGTGTCTGTGTCCATTGGTTATGCTAATATGCATGCATACAAGTTCATTGGTTGTTCTCTAAACACCCCTCCCCCACCATTTGTCTCTGGATCTATTTTTGTTCATCAGTTTATGTTGATCATTATATCCCACATATGAGTGAGATCATGTGGTATTTACCTTTTTGCAACTGGCTTATTTTACATAGCATAATGCTCTCCAGTTCCATCCATGCTGTTGCAAATGGTAAGAGTTCCTTCTTTTTTATAGCAGTGTAGTATTCCATTGTGTAGATATACCACAGTTTTCTAATCCACTCATCTGCTGATGGCCACTTAGGCTGTTTCCAAATCTTAGCTATTGCAAATTGTGCTGTTATGAACACAGGGGTGCATATATTCTTTCTGATTGGCATTTCTGTTTTCTTGGCATATAGTCCTAGAAGTGGGATTACTGGGTCAAATGGGAGTTCTGTTTTTAATTTTTTGCAGAAACACAATGCTGTTTTCCACAGTGGTTGCACCAGTCTGCATTCCCACCTGCAGTGCACGAGGGTTCCTTTTTCTCCATAACCTTGCCAGCACTTGTCATTTGTTAATTTGTTGATGATAGCTATTCTGATAGGTGTGAGATGATGCCTCATTGTCATTTTGATTTGCATCTCTCAGATGATTAGTGACTTTGAGCATGTTTTCATATGTCTCTTGGTCTTCTGTATGTCCTCTTTCAAAAAGTGTCTATATACTAGTAGGTGCTTTGCCCATTTTGATTGAATTATTTATCTTCCTTTTGTTAAGTTGTATGAGTTATCTGTAAATTTGGGAGATTAAACCCTTACCTGAAATAGCATTGGCAAATATGCTCTCCCATGCAGTGGGCTTTCTTGTTGTTTTGTTGGTGGTTTCTTTTGCTGTGCAGAAGCTTTTTATTTTGATATCGTCCCATTTGTTTATTTTCTCCTTAGTCTCCATTGCCCTAGGAGCTGTATTGGTAAAGGTATTGCTACAACATATGTCAGCTATTTTGCTGCCTATAGATTTTTCTAAGATTTTTATGGTTTCCCATGTTACATTTAAGTCCTTTAGCCAATTTGAGTTTGTTTATGTGTGTGGTGTAAGTTGATGATCTAGTTTCTTTTTTGTTGCGTGTATCTGTCCTGTTTTCCCAACACCATTTATTCAACAGACTGTCTAGACTCCATTGCATGCTCATACCTTCTTTGTCAAATATTAATTGAGCATAATGGCTTGGGTTGATGTCTGGGTTCTCTGTTCTGTTCCATTGGTCTATATGTCTGTTCTTGTGCCAGTACCAGGCAGTTTTGAGAACCATGACTTGGTAATATAGCTTGATATCTGGTATTGTGATCCCTCCAACTTTGTTCTTCTTTCTCAGGATTGCTGTGGCTATTCAGGGTCTTTGTTGTTCTTTTTTTGTTGTTGTTTTTTGTTTTTCAGATGAATTTTTGGAGAGTTTGTTCTAGGTCTGTGAAATATGCCATTGGTATTTTAATGGGGATTGCATTGAATCTACAGATTGCTTTGGGTAGTATGGACATTTTAAT
>NW_005371125.1:1662898-1663978 GCF_000412655.1 Myotis brandtii | reverse complement strand
TTCATTCATTAAGTCTAGTCATTTTTTAATGGAACCTTTGGGGTTTCTATGTACAATATCATGTCATCTGTGAATAAGAACAGTTTTACTTCTTCTTTTCCAATTTGGATGCCTTATATTTCTTCTTAATGTATGATCACTATGGCTAGAACCTCCAGTACTATATCGAGCAGGAATGGTGAAAGTGGGCATCCCTGACTTGTTCCTGTTTTTTAGGAGAAATGGATTTAGTTTATGCCCATTGAGTATGATGTTGGCTGTAAGTTTGTCATATAGGGCTTTTATTATGTTGAGGTATGATCCCTCTATTCCCATTTTGCTGAGAGTTTTTATCAAGAAAGGGTGTTGGATTTTTTCAAATGCTTTTTCTGTATCGATTGATATGATTATGTGATTTTTGTCTTTCAATTTGTTTATGTGATATATCACGCATATTGATTTGCAGATATCGTACCATCCTTGCATCCCCGGAATAAATCCCACTTGGTCATGGTATATGGTCTTTGTAATGTAATGCTGGATCCAATTTGCTAGAATTTTATTGAGGATTTCAGCATCTAGGTTCATCAAGGATATTGGTCTATAGTTCTCTTTCTTTGTTGTGTCTTTCTCTGGTTTTGGAATAGGGGAATGCTGGCTTCATAGAAAGATCTTGGAAATTTGCCTTCCTTTTGAATTTTTTGGAATAGTCTGTGGAGGATAGGTTTTAGTTCTTCTTTGAATGCTTGGTAGAACTCCCTCTAAAGTTGTTCGGACCAAGGCTTTTGTTTGCTGTAAGATTTTTGATTACTGCTTCAATTTCTTCAGTAGTTATCAGCCTATTTAGGTTTTTGTTTTATTCTTCCTGATTGAGTTTTGGGAGCTTGAATTTTTCTAAGAAAATGTCCAATTCATCTAGGTCAGTGGTTGGCAAACTCATTAGTCAACACAGCCAAATATCAACAGTACAACGATTGAAATTCCTTTTGAGAGCGAAATTTTTTTAAACTTAAACTATATAGGTAGGTATATTGTTATTAACTTAATTAGGGTACTCCTAAGGCTTAGGAAGAGCCACACTCAAGGGGCCAAAGAGCTGCA
>NW_005371125.1:1658976-1662536 GCF_000412655.1 Myotis brandtii | reverse complement strand
CTTTCATTTCTGATTTTGTTTATTTGGGTCCTCTCTCTTTGCTTCTTGGTGAGCCTGGCTAGAGGTTCATCAATCTTGTTTATCCTTTCAAAGAACCAGCTCTTGGTTTTGTTAATCTTTTGTATTATTATTTTTTGTTGGTCTCTATGTTATTTATTTCTGCTCTGATGTTTATTGTTTCCTTCCTTCTGCTTATGCTGGGGTTTTCTTGTTGCTCTCTTTCTCACACTTTGAGTTGTAGGGTTAGATAATTTATTACCATCTTTTCTTGTTTTTTGAGGTAGGCCTGTAGCACTATGAACTTCCCTCTCAAGACTGCTTTCACTGTGTTGCATAGATTTTGGGTTGTTGTGTTTTTATTGTCATTTGTTACCAGGATGCTTTTTAGTTCTTCTTTGCTCTCTTCAGTAACTCAATCATTTTTTAATAGCATGCTTTTTAGCCTCCAAGTGTTTGATTTTTTATTGTATTTATTGTAGTTGATTTCTAATTTTGTGCCATTGTGATCTGAGAAGATGCTTGATATGATTTCTATCTTCTTGAATTTGAAGAGACTTTGCCTCTGTCCCAATATGTGGCCTATCTTTGAAAATGACCCAGGTGCACTTAAGAAGAATACATATTTTGTGGCTTTGGGTGTAGTGTTCTGAAGATGTCAATTAATTCCATCTGATCTAGTGAATCATTTAGAATTGATGCTTCTTTGCTGATTTTTTTGTTTTGTTTAGAGGATTTATCCAGTGGTGTCAATGGTGTATTAAAGTCCCCTACTGTGACCACATTGCTGTCTATCTCTCCCTTGATATCTTCCAGAAGTTTTTTTTTTTTTTTTATGTATTTGGGTACTCCTGTATTGGGTGGGTATATGTTTACCAGAGTTATATCTACTTGTAGAATTGCTCCCTTTAGTATTATGAAGTGGTATTCCTTCTCTCTTCTTATGACCTTCACTTGGAGGTCTAATTTGTCAGATATAAGTATAGCTACCTCAGCTTTATTTTCATTTCCATTTGCCTGAATTTTTTTTTCCATCCCTTCACTATCAGTCTGTCTGAGTCTTTTTTCTGAGGTGAGTGTCTTGTAGACAGCAGATATATGGGTCATGTTTTATTATCCATTCAGCTACCCTATGTCCTTTGATGGGGGCATTTAATCCATTTACATTTAAAATTATTATTGATAGGTACTTGTTTTGGGCCATTATTATTCTTTATGCCTGTGCTCCTTCTTCCCTTCCTATTTCTTCTTTTTACTGCAGTCCCTATAGAATTTTTTGCTTTACTGGTTTGAGGGTAATAAACTCCCTTAGCCCTTTTTTGTCTGTGAAGGTCCCTATTTCCCTTGAATTTTGAATGATAGCCTTGCTGGATATAGTATTCTGGGATTCAGTCCCTTGATTTGCATCACTTTGTTTATTTCATTCCATTCCCTTCTGACCTGATGTGTTTCTGTTGAGAAATCAGTTGATAGTCTAATGGGAGATCCCTTGTAGGTAACTTTCTCTTTTTCTCTGGCAGCCTTTAAGATTATTACTTTGTCATTGGTGTTTGACAATTTAATTATGATGTGTCTTATTGTCTGTCTTTTTAGATTAATCTTGTTTGGGACTCTGTGAGCTTCTTGGAACGTGTTAGGTGTTTCTTTGTTGTTTGTATGTTTTTCCCAATATCAGGGAAGTTTTCTGTCATTATTTCTTCAAACTGGTTTTCTATTCTTTGTTGTTTCCTCTACTTCTGCAGCAGCCCTATTATGCAGATGTTGTTTCATTTTGTCTTGTCCCATAGCTCTCTTAGGCTCTCCTCCTGTTTTTAAGTTGTTGTTTTTTGTTTTTTTTCAGTTGCTGTGTTTTTTCCTCCCTTGTCTTCTAGTTCACTGATGTGGTCCTCAGCTTATTCTAGTCTACTGTTGATGCTTTCCATTGTGTTCTTTATTGCAGCTATGTCATTCTTCAATTCTTCTTGGTTCTTCTTCATTTCCTCTTGATTTTTACACTGTTGAATTTGTCTTCCATCCTTTTCAGTGTCCTTATGGCCACTGCTCTGAATTCTTTATCTGACAAATTGCTTGCCTCAATTTTGTTTACTTCCTTTTCTGGTGATTCCTCCTTTTCTTTCCTAGGAGGGGTGGGTGTTTCTTTGTCTCCCCATTTTCACTCCTCTCAGGGTGTCTGTTATGTGGCTCACTCTCTACCACATTGACTTAAAGGCACAAAATACAACTCTTTCTATCCATGGATTGCCTCACCAGCTGTGTTTAATTGGCCAATTCTAGGTGGATGTTATTCGATTCAGCTGCTGCTTCTTCTATCTGCTCTGTGAGAAGGCTCAGGACCCGTCCCTCTATTCAGCCACCACCTTGTCTACCCCTTGATCTCCCATGATATCCTATATAATAAAAGAGAAACATGCAAATTAGCCATCCCTCTGCTATGCCCAAGCCATGCCCACCAGCCACCCCCACCAGCCAATCCGAGTGACTATGCAAATTATCCGACAAAGATGGTGGTTAATTTGCATATGCAGGTGTCAAGCAACCCAGGAGGCGACAGCGGCTGCGGGCTCCCGGGACCTTCGCCAGCCCCGGGAGGTGTGCCAAGCCACGCCTGTGGGCTCCCGGGACATTTGCCAGTCAGGGAGGCACAGCCGACCGTGCCTAGCCATGCCCGTGGGCTCCCGGGACCTTGCCAGCAGATAGCAGGAGGTTTGGAGGACTTGGCAGAGCAGGAGACTGCTGGACATAGAGCAGAGCAAGAGAGAGGGCGGCTTAGAGGGTGCGGCTCCCTCTGTCACCCCAGCTTCCTCAGTTTCCTCAGCACAGCTGTGGAAACTGACAGCAGAGAGGAGGAAGTTCCATCCCCACAGAATCAGCCAGAATCACCCTTTGGTCAGACAGCTCACAGCGGCCTGATAGCCAGGACTCTCATTCACCTGCATCTCAGACCGTGACAGTAGAGAGGTGGGACTATGTCTAAAGGACAACTGTTGATACAATGTAGCTCTGCAGCCGACAGAAAGTGTCTGCAGAGCAGCGTGCGTCTGATCTTGAAAGAATATGGCACCTGCGACAGGATGTATCTGAACACCAGCTACTGGAAAAACGTCACTCTGATGCCCCAAAACACCGGCATTATCAACAGAAAATGTCTAAAGACCAATGTGCCTTACGATCGTAACAGTGATCCGGGTTGATATAATTCTCCCCAATGTAACCGAGGTTGCTGTCATATTCAGAAACGAAGATAGAGAACCTCCTTTTGAAAGGGACTTGCTCATTCATTGTAAACCAGATCCCAATAATCCAAATGCCACTAAAATGAAACAAATCAATATCCTGTTTCCTACATTAGATGCAATGACATATCCTATTCTTTTTCCACATGGTGAAAAAGGCTGGGGAACAGATATTGCATTAAGACTCAGAGACAACAGTGTAATCGACAATAATACTAGACAAAATGTAAGGACACGAGTCACACAAATGCAGTATTATAGATTTCATCTCTCTGTGCAGGACACATTCAATCCTATTTTAAATGCAGGAAAATTAACTCAACAGTTTAT
>NW_005371125.1:1653979-1658620 GCF_000412655.1 Myotis brandtii | reverse complement strand
TGTGTGTATACATATACCATTTTATATATTACAAATATATTTTGTATATGTATTTTAAATATGTCATTTCTTTAAATGTTATTAAATAATATATTTAAAACATATTATTTTATATATTACATATGGTACATAGTATACACTATACATAATGTTACTATATGTATATCTTCATCTTCATCTATTATCTATCTAATACACATATACCATTGAGCAATATTTGACAGAGCTTTTGGGCAGGAGTTGAAAATTACAATATACCTTTACTGTCACACTGTTATTCTTATAGTGTGTTATTTATATAAAGTTTTTCATATTTTATGTTTGTAGACTGGGAAGCCAATATTTTCACAAATAAAATCCTTCCCATGGTCCCATGGTTGGTACTCAGGGGAAATTAGTTTGTTACATATGTCTTTATTTTCTGCTTCAGATTTTCACCTTCCTTTATATATAAGCAGTAATATTTCTATACAAGTTCAGTGACAATGTGTTGATTGGTTTCCTAATGATAGACTTGATGATGTTTCAAAGGCTGAGAGTTTATGCAGACAGAGCATGAAGATCAAGTGTTTCTCAGATTGGTGATCCCACTCAAAGTTCTCAACCATTTTGGCCCATTCCATCAAGCATCCTCATCTTTTGCATCAACCTCAATTTTATCTTGGGTAGATTATTTTCCCATAATCAAGGTTTGGGGCCATTGTTTCTATATTTTAAAATTTAAAACAAAATACTTTATTTGGTCTTTATTTTTAAAACTAAAAGAGAACAAAACATATTCCCTGTTGATCAAGACCTTGGAATTATAAACTAAGGTTAGAGTTAGATTTGTTTTGAAATCTTAAATTAGAAAATCCAAATTTTGAAAATATTATCTACCATTCATTTTTTTAATCTTGAATCAAATTGCCAGGAATGAGGCATTAAATAGTATATTGTGGAGAAAAATAATACTTACTTTATTATTCTGAAGGAGTTAATATCTATTTTATGTAACCATACCTCAAAATGGTGTGTAATATCAGGAGTGAGTAAAGATTCATTAATGGCTTTTCAGGCAGATTATGCTATAACAAACAATGTATTTAATTGTTTTAGGTAGCATAGTTGCCTCTAAGAGGCTCACAAGAGATTAACTATAGTGATTTCCTAATTTTTTCAAGTACAAAAATAAATTTTACTTAGAAGTTCAACCTATCAACATTAAGATAACTTGATTTTATATTCTTTGAATTCTATGGCATACCGATTAACATTTTTATCTATGCTAAAAAGGCAAAGAAATGATGATCAAATGCTAATGACTATTAAATCCCTGAAAGGAGGGGATTTTTATCAAAGTACATTTCCATTTTGGGGAAAATGGCAACATAAAGCTTATTCTCTTTACAGATGGATCTTTATTAGTGCTGTCAATTCTTATTAAAATTAGAGTATGACACTAATAGGATTAAGTTACCTTTAACTTCATTGCCATTATCAGAGTCCTGGTTAATATTCATAGTCTACTATCGTATTTCATTAAATATACCTGTTATTAATAGTCCTGCATGGGGCACATATACATAGAGCATTTTAGATCAGTTTTAGCATTTATAAATTGAGACTCTGAGGAACAAATGTGTTTTCAAGGCTGATTAATTTACTCACATCCTGCCCTTTGACCTGATAATACCAACTAACTATAAGAAATGCTGCTAAATTTTAATGTTGATTGTTATTAGGTACAGATTTATTTATCTGTTGTTCCATTGTTCACTGTATCTAAATAAAAACCAATATGATGCATAATTTTGTGACTGCCAAATGGTATGACTTAAAACCCAATATAAATATATATTTATACAGACAAAAGAATTTGATATAGACCTCCTTAATGAAAACATGAGCTTTCATTAAACAAATCTACTTGGCTTCCATAATTCTGATCAGTGCAAATAATCTAAGATAATAAATGTATCAATGTGGGTAGTTTATTTGGAATAAGTTATTTTTTTTGTCTACACCACTTTATATTGGTTACATTATAGCAACACTTTGTGCTATGGAGGCACCCTCTTAATGAACTGAAGTATGAGTTTTCATTCAATCTTAGACAAGACCAAAAATTTGATGGTTTTGAAATGGTTTCCTATCAGAGGTAATGACTTCCTATTTAGAACTGATGATAAAAGCAATAAGGTCATTTTGGGAGAAACGTTCTGATTTTGTTTTAGTTTGTCTATAAAATAATTTATATAGCTTTATGCTTTTCTCATTCAACATGCCTTATGCTTTATGTGAATCTGTATCCATTTTTGAAGAAATTGTTATCAAAATTATAGCAAAAACTATAAAACACACATAAAATGAGTTTTCATTTCAAAATCAAATACTAAAGAAATTAACTCTCTTTGCATTTATAATTTTATAATCTTCTTAATAAATCAATTAAAATGCGTGAATAATTAAATAATACACTAGCATAATAGATTAAACAAATTACTTTGACCACAAATTAAATTTTAGTACATCTTTGTTGAACTTTCTTTTCATTTCTGAATGTAGGTATAGGTTACCAGAGGAAGGAAGGTATTATGTTCAATCCTATATAATAAAAGCCTAATATGCTAAGTGTCCGGTTGCCCGGTTGACCGTTCAACCAATCAAAGCATAATATGCTAATGATATGCTAAGGCTGCTCAACCGCTCACTATGACTTGAACTGACCACCAAGGGTCAGACAGTAGACTGGTCAACCAGTCGCTATGACGTGCACTGACCACCACAGGGCAGATCCTCTGACTGGTAGGTTAGCTTGCTGCTAGGGTCCAGCAGATCAGGACTGAGCAAAATGGGCCAGACACACCCTGGAGCCCTCCTCCAGTCCCTCCCCGGCTGGCTAACCTCTGGTGTCCCTCCCCGGCCCTGATTGTGCACAGGTGAGGGTCCCTCGGCCTAGCTTGCGCCTTCTCGCAATCCGTGAACCCCTTGGGGGATGTTGGAGAGCTAGTTTTAGCCCAATCCCGCAGGCCAGGCTGAGGGACCCCACAGGTGCATGAATTTGTGCACCGGGCCTCTAGTTTAATTATAAAAGAAAGCTAAATTGTCTTAACTATTTCTGAAATGTTCTTTATGCATTTTTTTTTGTTTGCAGAAATTATTATATATCCATCAGTCTCATCTTACAAAAATGTGATGTGTTTCATCCACAAAATGTTAAATATTTATTGCTAGAGATTTCGGTGCATCAAAATAGAATATCCACATGCATGCAGAAACAAATGTTTCTTTTAGAAACTAAAACAATGAACTATAACTGTCCAAATGTTTTTCATTTGCTGTGAAATAAAAGCAGTTATTCTAGATACCAATCATAAGAAACTTATTGCTTTCTTTTGGTAAATTTAAAGACTGTTTAGTGGTATTATATTTTAATTGCTACATGTAGGCATCTCTATACTTGCAGGTAAACTAAGAAAGGTAGTACAAAGTTATATAATAGTAAATAAAAATGAAAGGCCTTTTGGAAAAGTAATTTTAAAGCTTGTTCTAGTAAACAAGGAGTTTTAAAAGTTGAGTATTATAAAATGAAGCTTTGGATTATGTAATCTAAATTACATTTGTCCTTGAGGTCTCATTTAATTGGGAATTTTATTCTATGGAGGATATGCTCATGAACATATCTCATCCTCTTGCTTATTTTGAATTTAGGAATCTGTTATTTTAAGATTCGCCAATAGAATTAAGTGAAATTCTAAAGAATGAAAAGCTTTTATACTAAATATTATCTTGGCTGTAACAATAACTGGTTACTAATATATTCGCCTAATTACAGTCATCTAAATTTAACATATACTTAATGGGTGTCCAATATACAAAGTCTTGAGGGATAAAAATATATTTAAAAATAGTTACTGTCTCTAAGGAGCTTAATAGCAGGCAGTATTGAGAGTATATTTTATACTAATGATAATAAGGAGGAAAAGGTTTACTATATTAAAAAAATTTCTTGCATTGGTCACTTTGCCATTAAAAACATGTATTTTAAATCTTAATAGTTTCAGAAAAAGTAAAATTTCCCAATCTACTTTTAGTAGATTTTTATCAAGCACCTTAATTAATTTTTAATTAATCTATATACCATACTATTTTACTAGTCTGGAATTATGGCATTAATACCTTTTGCCAATGTTATCTTCAAAACTATTTGAGAGCATAAATAAAACATTTTAGACAAAAATGGCAATTTCTGTGCTAGTGGTGGTAATTACATGTCTTTTTATTATCTTAATTTCAAACTTATCTATGCTTCCAATTCCTCTCCTATATAATGGATAAAATTTAAATTATCCTTTTCTATCAGTAGGGGCATTATAAAATGAATAAAATAAGAGAAATATGAAATTTGCTCAGTGCCTTAAAGAAAAATATTCTATAAATAATAGTTACTGTTTTAACTATATAGCTTAAGATTAATTATAGTGTTCCCCATTTCCTCTAAAATTGCTTTATACCCTTTCAAAAGCATATTTTGAAACCTCCAACATACCTCTTGCCATGCATATCCTATCTAATAATAGACAAACATGGTAATTGACCGTACCTTTGCTACGCCTCCCATTGGCTAATCAGCGCGATATGCAAATTAACCAACAAAGA
>NW_005371125.1:1651287-1653853 GCF_000412655.1 Myotis brandtii | reverse complement strand
CGTGTGCGACCCAACCCGGGGCGGCCGGGCAGCAGCGATTGACCTGCCCGTCTGGGTGTCCCGTGTGCGACCCGACCCAGGGCGGTGGGGCGGAACAGCATGGCCCCTCTGTCACCCCAGCTTCCCCATCACAGCTCACTTGGGGGCCTAAGCCTTTAGTCGGACATCCCCTGAGGGCTCCCTGGCTGCCAGAAGGATGTCTGACTGCAAGCTCAGGCCTGATCCCCCGGGGAGTGGGCCTAAGTCAACAGGTGGACATCCCCCAAGGGGTCCTGGACTGTGCCGGGCAAAGGGCCCCCCCCCCAAGTGCACAAATTTTTGTGCACCGGGCCTCTAGTTTTATATATGTATACAGAGAAAAATCTGACCATTATTCTCCTCTCAATCAATGCCACTGGCTCTACATTTATTTCTGCAATTATGGAATTAATAATTTTATACTAATGATAGTAAGGAAGAAAACATTTATTACATTAAAAATAGTCATCTCAATTTAAAAACAAATGAACAAACTTCAATTTACTTTCTTTAGCTATCTCTTTTTAAAATTTATTGATTAATAAGGTATTACCTATGTGTCCTTATCCCCTCATTACCCCCCAACTCCCCCACTCATGCCCTCACCCCCCTATTATCTGTGTCCATTGGTTAGGCTTATATGCTTGCATACAAGTCCTTTGGTTGATCTCTTCCCCTTACCCCCACCCTCCCCTACCTTCTTTCTGAGGTTTGATGGTCTGATCGATGCTTCTCTGTCTCTGGATCTGTTTTTGTTCATCTCTTGAATCAAAGCTTTCATTCACTTCATTTGTCTTTGCTTCCTCCTGGCCCTCCATATGACGACAATACTGCTAATGTGACTACTTTCTCATATACAACTTCTACCATCTGGAATTGCTTTATTTACATCTCATTCATATGCCATTTAAAAAATAAAATTTTATCTCTTTTCTTTTTCACACTGAAATCATTTTCTATTTCCCTATTTCTTTTCTTGTATATGAATCACGATCATATTTACATAGTGGGTCCTGTAGGAAAGATAAGCAATAATAAATTTAAATATTTTAAATTTTTAATCACTAAATTTAGTAGGTTTTAAATATTTTTTTAAAAACAAGAGATCTGCTAGTATAAGCCATTCATGGATGCTAATATATTTTCCTGGTTTATGAGGGGGAACAAGCTATCCCTTGATGACAAGATTTTGTTCAGAAGTATCTTTTTGGCCAGGTACAAGAAGAGCTTTGCTGTTAGTAATCCTATATAATAAAAGGCTAATATTCAAATTGTCCCCTCAACCAGAAGTTTGACCAGGGAGTGGGGCCGGCTGGCCAACCTCCCACATCCCCTCCCCCTAACCGGCCTGGGCTTATTGGCACCTATCAGGGTGGGCTGGTCAGACCCCACCTTTGCACGAATTCATGAACCAGGCCTCTAGTGAAATTATAATGAAGTAAATGGTTAACAGATAACAAAGTCATACTCCAAACAATTCAGGGATGTGTACATTAAAAAAAAACAACCCACACAATTTAATGAATTATAAATAAAGACATTTAGAACTTTATATAAAAGATTACTTTTAGTTGAAAATACTATTTTATTTAAGTCACCAAATGATTATATAGAGGAACACAAAGTGCAACTATAATAATAAAAGTGTAATATGCTAATTAGACCGGAGAGCCGAACAACCTTCCAGCCGTCCTTCCAGACGTCCTTCTGGATGACCTCCCAGACAAAGCCAGGGCTGGGAGGGCAAAGGCAAGCCACTGTGGCTGTGAGGGCTGAGCCCCTTGCACAAATTTTGTGCATCAGGCCTCTAGTATAGCTATAAAAAAGCTGGAAAATAAAATTATGTTTAGTTGCAAACTAAGATATATTTAATTAACTCCCTGATATCCAACTGCCTTTGATAAAGAAATATGAAATGAAGACCATTTAAATGGATTGCGTAAACAAACTGATTATAAGATTCTGATGTTGATTATTATATTCTATTAGAGGCCCGGTGCACAAAAATTTGTGCACTCGGGGGGAGGGGTCCCTCAGCCGGGCCTGTGGCCTCTCACAGTCTGGGACCCCTCGGGGGATGACCATCTGCTGGCTGAGGCCTGCTCCCCAGGGGATTTGGATTAAGCTGGCAATCAGACATTCCTCTGGCAGCCTGGCAGCCCTCGGGGGATGTCCACTTGCCAGTGGGGAGCACACCTAAGCTGCAGTCAGACATCCTTAGAGCTGCTGAGGAGGCAGGAGAGGCTCCCACCACCACCGCTGTACAGGCAGCCATCAGACTGGCTTGTGGCTGAACAGGGCTCCTCCATGTGGGAGCTGACTAACCACCAGAGGGCAGCTCCTGCATTGAGCGTCTGCCCCCTGGTGATCAGTGTTTGTCATAGTGACCAGTCATTCCCAGTCTTTCTGCTGTTAGGGTCAGTTTGCATATTACCTTTTTACTATATAGGATAGAGGCCTGGTGCACAGGTGGGGGCTGACTGGTTTGCCCTGAAGGGTGTCCTGGATCAGGGTGGGGGTCCCGCTGGAGTGCCTGGCCAGCCTGGGT
>NW_005371125.1:1636940-1648720 GCF_000412655.1 Myotis brandtii | reverse complement strand
GGTTTGTTTAGCTTCTATAATTGCAACATTGTTTCTTAGAGTGCAAGCTCAGAGCCGAGCAGCGGCAGGCAAGGAACCTTGGCTTCCTACTTCACTGGAGCAAGCAAGCCTCCTGTTCGCTTCAGCTGCCTGGCTGCCGGCTGCCATCTTGGTTGGCAGTTAATTTGCATATCGCCCTGATTAGCCAATGGGAAGCGTGTCGGAGGTACGGTTAATTACCATGTTTGTCTATTATTAGATAGGATACTTCATTTAGTGGTGTCACACTTTTTTTTTTCCTGAAGACTTAAGCACAGTAGTTTCCCCTTATCCACAGTTCCACTTTTTGTTATTTCAGTTACCCATGGTCAACCTCAGTCCGAAAATATTAAATGAAAAATTCTAGAAATAATCCATAATTTTAAGTTGCACATCATTCTGAGTACATGACATGAAATATCCCTTTGTATAGTGTATTCAAGCTATATACCCTTCTCATCCATTACCAGCGGTTCTCAACTTGTGGGTCGCGACCCCTTTGCGGGTTGAACGACCCTTTCACAGGGGTCACCTAAGACCATCCTGCATATCAGATATTTACATTATGATTCATAACAGTAGCAAAATTACAGTTATGAAGTAGCAACGAAAATAATTTTATCGTTGGGGGTTACCACAACATGAGGAACTGTATTAAAGGGTCGCAGCATTAGGAAGGTTGAGAACCACTGCTTTAGACACTTAATAGACATCTTGGCTATCAAAGGAACTGTGGCATATCTCAGTGCTTGTGTTCAAGTAACCCTTATTGTACTTAATAATGCCCCCAAAGCACAAGAGTAGTGATGCTGGTAATTCAGATATGCCAAGGAGAAGCTGTAACATGCTTCCTTTAAGTGAAAAGGTGAAAGTTCTCAACTTAATATTGAAAGAAAAAATATATGCTGAGGTTTCAGAAATCTACAGTAAAAATGAATCTTTTACCCTTGTAATTGTGAAGAAGGGAAAAGAAATTTACAGCAGTTTTGCTGAGAGAGATAACACTCATATTTTTTAACCATATATTGTTACACTTGCTCTATTTTATTATCAGTTATTGCTGTTAATCTCTTACTGTGCCTAATGTACAAATTAAACTTATGTAAGTATAGGGAAAAATATACATAAAGTTCAGTACTATTTGTAGTTTCAGGCATTGCTGTGGATTTTGGAATATATCACCTGAGGATATGGGGAACTACTGCACTTAAGACATATTTTATATTTCAGGAGGCATGTAAATTTTCTAATTTTACTGTAAGGAAATTGATACCTTAAAGTCAGCTATGAATCACCATACCATGTTTTCAACACCATGTCACCCCTTCAAATACATCATTCTAGATTTCAAACTCAGTCTACAACTTTCTAAGCAGAAGAAGTAGTATCCTATCATTTCTTTAAATTTATTTTTATTGTTGAAAGTATTACATATGTCCCCTTCTTTTCTCCACTGATCCACACTACTCTGCCCCCCCATGTCTTCACCACACTATTGTCTATGTCCATGGGTTATGCATATATACATGTAAGTTATTTGCTTACTCTCTTCCTATCCCACCTCCCCCCCTCCTTCTGAGATTCATCAGTCTGTTCCATGCTTCCATGTCTCTGGATCTACTTTGTTCATCAATTTTTATTGTTGTTGTTCATTAGAGTCCACATATGAGTGAGATCATGTGATACTTACCTATCTCTGACTGGCTTATTTCACTTAGCATAATACTCTCCAGGTCCCTCCATGCTGTCTCAAAGGGTAAGAGACCCTTCTTTTACAGCTGCCATGCCTTTCAAACCATTGTAATCATGTGGGAATGAATTTTAATGGGATAAGAAAAGTGAAAATTTTCTTCCATGGGGATGGTGGATATGGTTTTTAGTTGGAACACTTTTGAATGCCTTCTATTTAGACTGAACTCATTTATCCATCTGTAGGTTTTAGGATTCTCGACATTTCTCTAAAATCTTTTTTTTCCCCCAGAAATCCTGCCATGAGTTTTCTGGAATATTTAGGTGCCTGGAGTTTTGCCTTAGTACTTCAAATGATGCTTAGGATCAAATATCCAGCTGGTATAATGAAAAGACTTTAATAAATCTAGAGGTCTCACATAGAAAACTAGTTTACATGTAACATAATCAGAATAATTAAACTGAGGTTTTAATCTCTTTAATATAAATCTAAATTTTATTTTTTATTATTTATCTAGTAGACCTGACTTCTTGAGCTATATTTGTCTACACAAATATAATTATACTATAGTAAATTTAAATAATGTAAAGTAATTTACAATTTTCTCCAGTTGTTTTGTGGATGTTTTGTAAACACTAATCTCCTTTTAACTATGCCTGGTCTTCTATAATCTAGACTGGTAAATTGACTCCTGTCTTAGATGTTATGTTCTACATACCACACAAAGTAGCAGCCAGCCTCATTTAGGTATTAATTAATGTAAAAATAGCATTTTAACAAATAACTTTCTGACACTACCAGACAACTGTGGACTTTGGTGAAGCAATTCTAGTAGTTTTGTACTCTCTTCTTTCTATCTTAAGGCATAATGATGTCATTAGATTAGCACCAACTGTAAGTCAACATAAACTATTGTCTTATAACCTCAAATTATTCTGAAACATCTCCATGCTTTGCAATACAGTTTATTAACAATTGTTTCAACTGCTGCAGCTGTTAAAGTTTCTTAAACTTGTGACTTCTTCAATGAGTTAGTGATAGTTGATTCACTATGTTGCAGTGCATTGCCACAATGAGTTATTGACAATTCTTTTTACTGAAAACAGCCTTTGTGTTAGTAGGATATTGAAATATATTTTTCATGCTCAGTGGATAGAGCATTGGCCTGCAGACCAAAGGGTCCTGGGTTCAATTGCAGTAAAGGGCACGTATCTCGGTTGCAGGCTCCTCTCCCACTGAAGCTCTGGTCAGGGCTCCTGCAGGAGGCAACCTATCCATGTGTTTCTCTCATATCGGTATTTCTCTCTGTCTTTCCCCCTCTCTTCCACTCAATGTAAAAATCAATGGAAAAAATATCCTCAGGTGAGGATTAAAAAGTATATTTTTTCATTGTTTTTTTCCTCACAAATAACTGACTATATAACTCTGTGCTTTCACACATGGTTAGCAACTTGTTTCACTAATAACTCAATTTGTTCTCCTAGTCACAGTTATTAGTAGTTGCATTAAAAGATAGCTGCTTATTTTTCTGATTGCATAGGCAATATTTTTAGTTATTTTGAATGTTGATTTCTCAAATTATTTCCACAGAGATAGTGGACAAATGGTTTGACCTGTAGAGTTCAGATTCAATTTGTAGATTAAAGAAGAATTATGTGTGTGTGCCTGGTCTATATCTTTGTGTATATTTTTACCTCCATTTTATTTGAATCTGGTTTTCTATCATCTATTTGCATTATACAATTTACCCTCTACTTAAGAGTAAGTTTGAAAGTAAAAGGGTCCCTCTTAATAAATTAAGTGGGGACAACCAGAATATATAGTCACAATATCTAAAACCAAATTATCTAGATTAGTTCCTTCTTTGACATTTTACTTTCCTCTTCTTCCTGAAGGTTTGGTCTACCTTGCATGAGAGAGCTGCTACCTCCTGTGAAAATCAGTAAAATCAACTATTGCGCAAACTCAAACTGTATTATCCATTCATTTCAGCAGATTAACTCTCAGGCTGAGTTAACTCAATTGGTAAAACATTACCTTGTGAAGAATTATTTGACAGCAAACATGCTGTCATCAAACTTATTTAAGGAATGGAAAACAGATATAATTTCATTAAAAACTAGTGGCCCAGTGCATGAAATTCATGCACGGGGGAGGGGGTGTTCCTCAGCCTGGCCTGCACCCTCTCCAATCTGGGACCCCTCGAAGGATGTCCTACTGCAGGTTTACAGGGATTGGGCCTAAACCGGCAGTTGGACATCCCTCTCTCAATCCGGAACTGCTGGCTCCTAACCGCTCACTTGCCTACCTGCCTGATTGCCCCTAACCACTCTGCCTGCCGGCCTTCCCCCCACAACTGCCCCCACCACCACCGGCACTTGAGAAGAATGTATATTCTGCTGCTTTGGGGTGAAATGTTCTATAAATGTCAATTAAATCCATCTGATCCAGTGTGTGCTTTAGAATCACTGTTTCATTGTTAAGTTTTTGTTTAGAACAGTGGTTCTCAACTGGGGGGTCACGACCCCTTTGGGGGTCAAACGACCCTTTCACATGGGTAGCCTAAGACCATTGGAAAACACATATTTTTGATGGTAGAAACCAACAAGACACCGCTCCTCTATCCGTCTCCAGGCGGGTCCGCCCACATACAGATACGCCCACATACGAGTACCCGGCGTATTAAAGGGTTGTGGCATTAGGAAGGTTGAGAACCACTGGTCTAGAAGATCTATCCAGTGAAGTCACCTGGGTGTTAAAGTCCCCTCCTATGACTGTATTGTTGTCTAGCTCTCCCTTAAAGTCCTGTAGAAGTTATTTTTATATATTTAGGTGCTCCTATATTGGGTGCATATATGTTTACCAGGGTTATATCCTCTTGTGGGATCGATCCCTTTAGGATCACGTAGTGAACTTTGTTGTCTCTTGTGATGTTTTTCATTTTGATGTCTGTTTTGTCAGATATGAGTATTGCTATTACAGCTTTTTTTTTCTTTTTCATTTGCATGGAAATTTTTTTCCATCCCTTCATTCTCATCCTGTGTGTGTCATTTGTTGTGAGGTGGGTTCTTGTAGATAGCATATAATTGGGTCATGTTTTTGCATCCATTCAGCTACCCCATGACTTTTTATTGGAGCATTTAATCCATTTACATTTAAGGATATTACTGATAGGCACTTATTTATTGCCATTTTAGTTCTGTATGGCTACGTTTCTCTTTCTGTTTATTCTCATTACAGCAATCCCTTTAGCATTTCTTGTAATGCTTGCTTGGTGGTGATGTACTTCTTTAGCCCTTTCTTTTTTGTCTGGGAAGCTCTTTATTTGACAGTCTGTTTTGAATGATAGCCTTGATGGATACAGTAATATTGGTTTTAGATCCTTGCTTTTCATTACCTTGAATACTTTGTTCCATTCCTTTCTGGCCTGTAGGTTTTCTGATGAGAAATCAGGTATCCACCTTATTGAAGCTTCTCTGTAGGTAACAGTTTCCTTCTCTCTTTCTGCCTTTAAGATTCTCTCTTTGTCTTTAATTTTTGACATTTTAATTATTATGTGTCTGGGTGTGGGCCTGTTTAGGTTCTTCTTGCTTGGAGTTCTCTGTACCTCCTGGACTTGTGTGAGTTTTTCTTTTGCCAGGTTAAGGAAGTTTTCTGCCATTATTTCTTCAAACACATTCTCTATTCCCTTCTCCCTTTCTGCCTCTTCATACACCCCTGATATTTGAATATTGTTATGTTTCACATTGTCCCACAGCTCCCTTAATCTATCCTCATGGTTTGTAATTGTTTTTTCTTCTGGGTTCTCTGATTGAAAAATTTTTTCAACCCTATCTTCAAATTCATTATTTCAACCGTCAGCTTCCCCTAATCCGCTGTGTATTCCATCCAATGTGTTCTTTATTTGTGTTATGTCATTCTTTATCTCGGACTGTTCTTTTTTCATAGTTACTATATCTTTTTTCATACTGTTGAGCATTTTTGCCATCATTAATCTGAACTCTGTTACTGATAAATTTTTTTATCTCTGCTTCATTTATCTATTGTTCTGGAGAATTCTCTAGTTATTTCATTTTGAGGTTGTTTCTTTGTTTCCTCATTTTGGTTGTTTGGGTTTGTGACAATGTATTAGGTAGATCCTCTACACCTCTCAATCAATCTCTAATGCAGGACAGTGTTAAAGGCTGTTTCTGACTAATTGGATCAGGCAAAGACTCAAAAGCTCCAGAGACCACCTCTGTCTACAGACTAATAGGATTTCAACTAGAATTGCCCCCAGGCAATTGTCCTCAGGTGTAGCTAGAATTTTTTCAACAGGGTGGGGCAGTGGCTTCTGCCTGGAGTCTAATTGTTACTTTTAATCTCTTAAATGGCCTCAAAGCAAGGTGTTTTCCAATAGGGTGTGTCGACTGTCTTCCCTTCAGGCAAGGCAAATGTCTATGTGGGAAAGATGTCCTCTGCTGGGTGAGGGAATGACAGCCCAGGAAACTTGAGGTGTCTGCCTTCTGAACTCTATCTCCTAAGTCCCCAGTCCTGGGTTCTGCTTTCACAGCTCCAGTCCACTTCACCCTCCTCTTCTAGAGGCACAAGGTGGGTGGCTCCACAGGGAATTTTTGTGCATTATCCCTTCAAGAGAGTGCCCGAACTTTCAGCTGCCACTTCCTGGCAGACAGCACCCCACTGATTTTTCACAGCTAGATGTTATGTGGGTACCCTCCTCAGTTTGGTGCTCTCTGCTGGGGAGCCCAAATTTGGGATTAGATCCCAGAGTTCTCAGTAGCACCCCCGCCCCCACAGCTGAGATATCTCTCCAGAACTTCAGTTGCTGTCTGTGGGTGCCTGGCCAGCCCTTTCATGCCTCTCCCCCTCCTACCAGTCTCTATGTGGTCTCCACCTTCAGTCCTTGGGTATCAGGGTTCTCTCCTGTGAGTTTTCTGTTGATTATTCAGGAAGCCTTTCTGTATTTTAGTTGTAATTCCAGCTTGTTCCTGGGAGCATTCTGTGCCCTTAGTTCCCTTTTTATTAGGATTTTGTCTTGAATAACCCTCAGGCAATCATCCACAAGTATGGCAAGCATTTGTTTTCAACAGGTTCAGATAAATGCTTCTGTTTGGAGGCTAATTGTTATTCTCAGACTCTTAATGGGCCTGAGCAACTCCACACTTGGGGCAGATTGTTTTCCAATAGGGTGGATCAACTGTCTTCCCCCCAGTCAAGGTCGCCTGTATAGCAAATGTCTGCATGAGACAGGTGACCTCCACAGTGTGAGGGAATGACTCAGCATAGGAAACTGGGGTGTTTGCCTTTAGAGCTCTTAACCCAGAATCCTCAATCCTGGTTTCTGCTTTCACAGCTCCATTCTGTCCTCCACCTGCTGAAGCACAAGGTGGGTGGCTCCACAGGAAATTTTGTGCCTTGGAGTCTTAAGAGGGTGCCTGCATTTCCAGTCATCTCCCCCTGGCAGACAGCAACTCCACTGTTCTTCACAGCCACATGTTATGTTGGTACCCTTCTCAGTTCTGGTGCTCTCTGCTGGGGGCCCAGCTTGGGGATTAGACCCAAGAGTTCTCAGTAGCAACCCCACACAGCTGAGATATCTCTCCAGAACTTCAGCTGCTATCTGTGGAAGCCTTCCAGCACTTTCATGTCTCCACCCCTCCTATTAGTCTCTATTTGGTCTCCACTTTCTGTCCCCATGTATCAGGTGTGATCACTCTATTCCCACTTTGCTGAGAGCTTTTATCAAAAATTAGTGTTGGATTTTGTCAAATGCTTTTTCTGAATCTTTTGATATGATCATGTGATTTTTGTCCTTTAATTTATTTACTATATGAGGTATCACATTTTTTTATTTGCTAATATTGTACCATCCTTGCATCCCTGAAATAAATCCCACTTTGTCATGGTGTATGATCTTTTTAAAATACTGCTGGATTGGATTTGATATTTTGTTGAGGATTTTAGCATCTATGTTCATCATGGATATTGGCCTGTATTTCTCTGGTAAAGCTATCCGGACCAGGGCTTTTGTTTGCTGGGAGATTTTTGATGACTGCTTCAATTTCTTTAGTAGTCAACAGCCTATTCATGTTTTTTGATTCTTCCTGGTTGAGTTTTGGAATCATATTTTTCTAAGAAAATGTCCAATTCATTTAGGTTGTCTGACACTGCCTTTAGATGGATGTGTTTCTGTTTTTGTTTCCAGTATCAAATGGCCCCTCAGCCCATTTCTAAAGGGCTCCCTGGGGGTATTTTGAATCTTTGTTTCCTTGCCAAGCTCAAGGCTGGGTGTGGCTGCACTGCTAGGAGGGACCTGGTCTTCTGGAGAAAAATGTCTGTTCAGAGTTTGAGGGATCGGAGTGTCCCAGAGCTGGCTTCCTGATCGCCTCTCCCTATTTTGTTCCCCAGATTCCACAAAATCACCTTCCCCTGCACTGCAGCCTAGGTGAGTGTTTTTAATTGAAAGATCCTGGGTTTAGCAAGTAAAAGCAAGGAGATTATAAAGACAGAGCCACTGTGCTGCTGCACATTTCTCTCCCCATGGCACTGCATGCCTGGTGCAGAATTTCAGGCTGTCTTTCTGGGAGCAGCCTCCCATGGCTGTGGGCTTAGATCTAGAGTTACTCTGCTGCCAGCAGCCCTGTGGACACCCTTCCACAGTTGAACATTACCTTGTCCTCAAGGGACACGGTGTTGGTTCAGCACAGTCGAGGCTGCGCACGTTTCTCCCTTCAGCTCAGATCCCTGATCCCACTGTTTTCCTGGCTTACTCTGACCTTTCTGTCCACGGATTGCCTCTCCAGATGTGTTTAATTTGCCAATTCTGGGTGAGTGTTATTTGATTCAGCTGTTTGTTCTATCTGCTCAGTGAGAAGGCACCAAATCTGTATGACTATTCAGCACCATTTTGTCTCCCCCTGGACAAACATTTAGGAGCTCACAGTCAGGGAGGCTGGAGTCTCAGTGTTTGTGGCTTCATAGCTGTGGCAGCTGATCCCTGGCCAGTGTGGCTTTAGGGTCCTGGGTAGTGTCCGAGGTCTCCCCAGGTGGAGGTGTGAGTGAGCTCCCAGCCACAGCCGCTCTCCCCAAGATCTCCTTTGTCATATATTTATTGACCATTAGGTGTGCGCTGATTTCTGGGGTCTCTTTTCTGTTCCATTGATCGATATGTCTGTTTTGGTGCCAGTACCAGGCGCATTTGACTATAGTGGCTTCGTAGTATAATTGCACATGTTGTATTGTGATACCTCCAATTTTTTAATCTTTTCCAACATAGCTGTGGCTATTTGGGATGTATTTTGGTTCCATATACATTTGGGGAGTGTTTTGTTTTGTTTTTTTAGATCTATGATATATGCTGCTGATATTTTAATAGTGATTGGATTTTATCTATAGATTGCTGTGGTAGTATGCACATTTTCATGATGCTAATTCTGCCCGTCCATGAACATAGTACATTTTTTTCATTTGTTTATATCTTCCTCTATCTCATTTTTCAAAATCCTGTAGCTTTTCACATACAGTTCTGTTTTATCCTTGATTAAGTTTATTTTTAAGTATATTTTTCTTTGCAATGAAAAATGTTTTCTTTTGTTTTGTTTTGTTTTTAGTTTCTCCTTCTGAGAGTTCATTATTGCTGTATAAAAATGCCATCAATTACTGGGTGTTAATTTATAACCTGTTACATTGCCAAATTCATTATTAAATCAAGTAGTTTTTTTTGGTAGAGTCTTTAATCTCCGAATAATGACAGTTTTATATCCTCCTTTGCAATTTGGATGCCTTTTATTTATTTTTTCTAGTCTTATCCCTGTGGCTAAGATTTCCAGTACTATGTTGAATAAGAGTGGTAAAAATGGACATCCCTGTCTTGTTCCTCTTCTTAGGGGAAATGGTTTAATTTTTCTCCATAATGTATGATGTTCGGTGTAGGTTTGTCATATATGGTCTTTATTATGTTGAGGTATCATCACTCCATTCCCACTTTACTGAGAGTTTTTATGAAAAATGGGTGTTGAATGCTTTTTCTGAGTCTATTGATATTATCGTGTGATTTTTTTTGTCTTGTAATCTGTTTATGTGATGTGTACCACATTTATTGATTTCATCATACACACTTGGTCATGGTGTATGATTTATTTAATATTTTGCTGGATCTGATTTCCTAATATTTTGTTGAGTATTTTAACATCTCTGTTCATCAAGAATATTGGCCTATTATCTCTCCTTTTTTATTGTCTTTATCTGGTTTTGGAATTAGGATAATACTGGCCTCATAAAAAGACCTTGGAAATATTCCTTCCTATTATATTTTTTGGAATAATTTGAGGAGGATAGATGTTAGATCTTCTTTGAATGTTTGGTAAGACTCCCCTGTGAAGCCATCCAGACAAGGGCTTTTGTTTGCTGGGATATTTTTGATTATTCCTTCAATTGCATCAGTTGTTAATGTCCTATTCAGGTATTCTGATTCTTCTGAATTTAGTTTTGGAAGATTGTATTGTTCTAAAACTTAGTCCATTTCATCAACATTGTCCAGCTTGTTCCCATATAGTTGTTCATAGTATTTTCTTGCAATCCTTTGTATTTCTGAGATGTCACTTATTACTTCACCTCTTTCATTTCTTATTTTATTTATTTGACTCCTCTCTCTCTGTTTCCTGATGAATATGGCTAAAGGTCCATAAATATTGTTTATTCTTCCAAAGAAGCAGCTCTTGGTTTCACTGATCTTTTGTATTGTTTTTTAGTCTCTGAGTCATTTATTTCTGCTCTGATCTTTATTATTTCCTTCCTTTGACTTACTCTGGGCTTTTCTTTTTGTTTTCTTTCTAATTCTTTTAGTTGTAGGGTTAGATATTTTATTTAAAAAACATTTTATTTGAGAAAGTCGTGTAGTGCTAAGAACTTCCCTGTTCAGACTGTTTTGCCATTTTCCATAGGTTTGGGGTTGTTGTGTGTTCATTTTAATTTGTTTCCAGCAAGTTTTTTTGATCTCATTGGTAAACCATTCAATGTTTAATAACATGCTATTTAGCCTCCATTTTTTTTTAATTTTTAGGTGTTTTTACTGTAATTGATTTCTAATTTCATGCCATTGTGATCAGAGAAGATGCTTGATATGATTTCAATCTTCTAGAACTTACAGAGACTTGTTTTGTGTCCTTACATGTGATTTATCTTTGAGAATGACCCATTTATACTTGAGAAGAATGTATATTCTGTAGATTTGGAGTGAAATCTATAGGATCTAGTGTGTCATTTAGAGTCACTGTATCCTTGTTGATTTTTTTTTTGGGGGGGGTTGGAAGATCTATACAGTGAAGTCAGAGAGCTATTAAAGTCCCCTACTATGTCTGTATTGCTGTCACTCTCTCTCAACGTCTTCCGGAAGGTTTTTTTTGTTTGTTTTGTTTTGTTTGTTTGTTTGTTTTTTATTTAAGTGCTCCTCTATTGGGTGCATATATATTTACCAGGGTTATATCATTTTTTTTTGGATCGATCCCTTTAGTATTATGTAGTGGCCTTTATTGTCTCTTGATTTGACCTTCATTTTGACTTCTATTTTGTCAGATATGAATATTGGTAACCTAGCATTTTTTTCATTTACATATTCATGGAAAATTTTTTTCCATGACTTTACTCTCATGCTGTGTTATTCTTTTGTTCTGAGGTGGGTCTCTTGTAGACAGCATACATTTGAGTCATGCTTTCTTATCCATTCAGCTACCCTATGTCTTTTGATTGGAGCATTTAATCCATTTACTTTTAAGATTATTTTTTTTTTGTTAATCTTCACCTGAGGATATTTTTCCATTGATTTTTAGAGACAGTGTAAGGGAGCAGGAGAGACACAAGAGAGAAATATCGAAGTGAAGGAGACATTGATAGGTTGCCTCTGCATCCACCCCTACCAGGACTAGGGATTGAGTTTGCTACTGAGGTATGTATCCTCCACCTGGAATCAAACATGGGACCCTTCAGTCCACAGGATGATGCTCTATCCACTGAGCCAAATCAGTTAGGGCATAAGATTATTATTGAAAGGTACTTATTTATTGCCATTTAATCA
>NW_005371125.1:1635621-1636905 GCF_000412655.1 Myotis brandtii | reverse complement strand
TATATATATATATATATAATCTTCTTTTTATCATGATTGTCTATTTAACAGTGCTGCTTTGGTGTGATAAACTCCTTTAGCCATTTTTTGTTTTTGTTTGTTTGGGAAGCTCTTTATTTTACCATCTATTTTGAAGGATAGCCTTGCTGGATATAGTAGTCTTGGTTTGAGATCATTGCTTTTCATTACCTTGAGTACTGCATGCCATTCCATTCTGGTCTGTAAAGGTTTTTTATGAGAAATCAGCTGACACTCTTATGGGAGCTTCTTTGTAGGTAACAAATTGCTTTTCTCTTGCTATCTTTAAGATTCTCCATTTGTCTTTAATTCTTGGCATTTAAATTACGATTTGTCTGAGCAGGGGCCTCTCTGGGTTCTTTTTGCTGAGGAGTCTCTGTGCCTCCTGAACTTGTGTGACTTTTTCCTTTACCAGGTTAAGGAATTTTTCTGCTATTATTTCTTTAAACAGGTTCTCTATCCCTTGCTCCCTATCTTCACTTTCTTGGTACTCCTATGATGCAGATATTGTTACATTTCATGGTGTCCCACAGCTCCCTTAAGTGGTACTCCTATTTTTTAATTAGTTTTTCCTTTGGTTCTCTGATTGAGCTATTTTTTTTCTACCCTGTCTTCTAATTTGCTGAGCTGATCCCAGTTTCCTCTAATCTGTTGTTTATTCCATCCAATGTATTCTTTATTGCTGCTTTGTCATTTTTCATTTCCAATTGGTCATATTTCAAAGTTTCTATATCTTTTCTCATGCTTTTGAGCATTCTTATAATCATAGTTTGAACTCTAGAACCTATAAATTGTTTATCTTCATATCATTTAGGTCATCTTCTGGAGAAATCCCTTGTCCTTTAATTTGCTGCTTGTTTTTCTTTGTCTCAATTCTGGCTCTCTGGGTTTCTTTCTATGTATTAGAGGCCCAGTGCACGAAATTTGTGCATGGAGGGGGGGGGGTTTTCTCTGCCCAGGCTGCACCCACTCCAATCAGGGACCCCTTTGGGGATGTCCAACCACCGGTTTAGGCCTGATCCCTCCCCGGTCGGACACCCCTCTCACAATCTGGGACCGCTGGCTCCTAACCACTCACCTGTCTGCCTGCCTAATTGCCCCTAAACCCTCTGACTTCCTGCCTGATTGCCCCTAACTGCCCTCTCCTGCTTGCCTGATCTCACCCCCAACTGCTTCTGCCTGCCTGATCACCCCTAACTGCCCTCACTTGCTGGCCTGATCTCGCCCCCAACTCCCCTCCCCTGCCAGCCTGGTTGCCCCCAACTG
>NW_005371125.1:1627440-1635441 GCF_000412655.1 Myotis brandtii | reverse complement strand
AATCCCCCCCCCCCCCGCCAGCCTGATCTCATCCCCAACTGCCTTCCTTTGCCAACCAACTTGGTTCTGATTGGTCAGTTTCTATGCCAGTAGGCGTCAAAAGCTCCGCCTCCTAGGCAGCCATTGGCTCCTTACATTCACCCAGATTTGGTTCTGGTTGGTCAGTTTCTATGCCAGTCAGCATCTCTGAGATTATCAACGGGGCCTGATCAGAAAGGTGGGGCTGATCAGCAGCCCCGGTGGAGGCCTGGAGAGAAACGGAGGCACAGCTGTTGGCCAGGCAGGGAGAGAAAGAGGAAAGTTCTGATCAACAGCTGCCACAGAGGCTATGGATCAGACCATGCCTCTCTCTCTGCAGGCCTCTCTCCAGGCCTGATCTGCAGCCCTCAAAGCAGCCCCAGTCAGTGCTAGGTCGCCATGGCAACCCAGAACTGACTTCTGGTCTGGTCAAGCCTTCGGCTGTAATTGGTCATGTAGGGGATCTACTTACTTAGAAGACAGTTCTCCACACTTAGTACTGGGGTGAAGGCCAATGAAGCAGGTGCTATTTTGAATCAGTACCAGTCTGTTCTGTCATTTGGCCCTCTGTGGCCAGGATGCAAAGCTTGCCTCTCCGTGCCTGCTGCCCAGAGACCCTCCACAGCTGGGGTGGAACGCTTGCCTCATCCCCGGAGTGACAAAGCAAGCATTCTGCCAGGCCACTCATGCTGCCTGCTCTCAGCGGCCACCCCCCCAGGACTGTGGGACTCCATCAGGGCTGAGATGAATGGGAACCACCATCTTGTGGCTATGGGCACCATCATCTTTGTGGCAGAGTTACGGTCAATTTGCATATTCCCTCTTTAATAGATAGGTAGATCTGCTATGAATCTCATTCTTTTTGGAGAGTCTCTCATGCAGGACAATAGCAGATGCTGTTTGTGACTTGCCCCAAGTGTCCTATTTGGAGCTATCTGCAATCTACATCTTGTGGTTCTTGCTGCTGAAGGACCATAATACAAACCAAGGTTTGCTTTACCTAGCTCTGTGTCCAGAAGCAGATCAGGCAAAGCCTGAAAGCACCCAGAGATCTGCCTCTGCCTGCAGGCTGATTGTTATTAGTCTCTTAATTAGCCTCCAAGTGTAGATCACAGCAAGTTGTAAAGTCCACAAGATGGGGCAAGATGTTTTCCAGCAGAGTGCAGCAATTGCTTCTCTCCCAAGGAAAAAGCTTCATGGATGGTAAAGGCCTGCTTGAGAAAGACGTCCTCTGCAGTACGGGGGAATGATTAAATACAGGAATCTAGGTGGCTGTCCTTCAAGCTCTATCTTCAGAGCCCCCATCCCTAGATTCTTCTCACACAGCTGTAGTCCACTCTACCCTTCCTCTGCTAGAGCCCAAGGTGAGTGGTTTCACACAAAATTTTACATGTTGGTCTTTTAAGAGGGTGCCTGCATTTCTGGCCTTCTCTCCCTGGAAGACACCAATCCTGCTGCTTTTCAAAACCAGATGTTATGTGGGCACCTCTCGCAGTTCCAGTGATTTGGCCTGGGGAGCCCAGGTTAGGGTTTAGACCCCAGAATTCTCAGTGGGAATTCCCCACATGTGAGATATCCCTCTGATACTTCAGCTGCTGTGGGAGCCTAGCCAGCACTTTTGCATCTCCGCCTTTCCTTTCAGTCTCTATGTCCTCTTTATTTTCTCCCCTTAGTTATCAGGGTTCTCTCCAGCTAGGCTTCAGTTGATTATTAGGATGGTTTTTGTATATTTTTGTTGTAATTAAATTTTGGTACTGGGATAGTGTCAGTGTACATTCCAGTTAATGTGCCTCCATCTTGGAATCCCCCTGAGCACCACTTTAATATGCATGTTTGTTTGTGCATGCTATTATATGCATAATTCTATATAACTCATTCATTCATAACCACACTCAACACTGCTATTATGTAATTAATAATCTAATTTGATGAAATCGTTTTCTTTCAAACTTAGTTTTATTTTTTTCAAAATACTTCGTAGAAATTTTCTACTTTAGCAAATATATACCAAGTTTCCCAAGAAGCATTTTTAAATTCCAGAATTATTCTTGGGATTGGATAAACTCACATCTCCATTAGCTGTTCTTTCTATTATTAGCAAGAACATCTCTTTAGTTCAGATCAGTGTTGTATCACCCTTATTCTTGGTTTCCATTGCATATATAATATTGTACTAGGAGGAGTATCTTTTCTTTTCTAAGAGGATAGATAGGTCAAAGTGAATTGCTCAGTTTATTTAGAATTGTAGGAATTTTTACTTTCAATTTCATTTTATATTGGTTTTAGGTGCACAGCTTAATGGTTAGACAATCATATACTTTACATATATAGTGTTCCCTTCGATTTTTCCAGTACTTCTACTTATTATAGTAGGAATATTTAAGGGGAATTTCAGATTGGAATTTGTAGGTATCACAACCTCAATTAATGGCCATCATTGATAAAGAGATTCCTCTTTCAACAATTTATTTTGGTGCATCTATATTCTGTTTGAAGATTTTTGGTAGTTGTATATGTTTCCTTAAACTATTTCTTCTGTAATTATTGGCTTCTTACTGAGGCGGTAATTACATACCTACACTTTTAACTTCTGCTTTGATATCCAGAGAGAAAATATAAGTATACCGGCTTTAACATATAAATACCTTTATATTTTATTTTAATGAATATAAAAACAAATTTCTTTTTTTTACCACATTGCCCAAATATCATCATTTTATTGTAGTCCTTATTAATGCTACACAATGCTTTTTGGGCATGATAATTTGGAACTTATTTTGAGAACAGTTTATTCAAAAAATCTTATCAACGCATGACTTTGAAATAGAACATATTTTCCTATTATCATTAAACCTGTACCTCTTTCTGTCCCCACCTTGTAAAGTAAGACTTGTAAATGCATACTGACTGAAAATAGGTTTGCGTATTTATGAGCTTAACTGATAAACTTTATTTAATATAAGTCATAAGGGAGGAGATAAAACCCTAAAATGTCCCAATTCAAGAGAGAGTTAAATTAATTTTTTCTAACAATTTCATACTTTTTAACATTCATTTTATAACCCATAATTATCAAGAATTGTCATATTTTTATCATTTATGACAGGTCTCTTAGTAGAATAAGTAAGGTATGTATTAGATCAACTTCCTAGTAGATTACAACTGATGACAATTCTGCTATCATGATCTCTTTTTTCTTGCACTGTCCACTAGATTATCTATTATTACTCAATATGATAAAAATAATTAAAATAAATAGTGAGCCATTAAAAATATCCTATATTTTTCCATAAACCTGTTAATCGTTTGTACAACAGTAAATCACTGAGCAATGAATCAAATATTAAGAATTACATTATGGAATTATTAAATTATCTATAAAAACTACTTATTTAAACTTCTATGGTTTTTCATATGATATTGTTACAGATCAAATATATTCACACTTTTTAAAGAAATAAACAACATTAATTTTAAATTTACATAAAGTAAAATAAAAATGGTTGGGCATTTATTTATGTAAGATAAATAATGTTTCCTATGTATATATATTTCCCATATTTTCAGTTTTTCATTGTAATCTATAGCTTTAGTTCTAATTGAATAAGAACCTTTCTTGGAGCATTAATGAAAACTTCATTTGAAAATTTTTGTTGATAACCAAAGATCAGCTGAGGAAATCAAAATTTATTCTGTTCTTTCTTTTTTAAAATTAAATTTCTTGGATCCAGGATGGCTGCTGACAGGACGGCAGGCTGCAAAATAGTGTGTGAGTGAGAGAACGAAAGGAGAGTGTGTGGACATGTGAGGAGTGTCTGTATTTGTGAGAGAGGGTTAGCTATATTCCAAGGGACTGTTGGGGATTGGCAGACCAGGCTCCCCTGGACAGGCAGCCTGTATTGATGCTAAAATCTCTCCTGGAATGGCCAGCTCTGCTGCAGAGACCATGCCATCTTGAAGGGGAGAGTGGCTGTGATCTGAAGCCCAGCGTTACCTTCAACTGGGGAGACCTCGGTTATCTCCTGAGACCCTACAACCACAATGCCCAGGGACCAGCTACTTCAGCTGCAAAACCAGGAACACTGGGACTACAGCCTCATTTACCAAGGGCACCTAAAATGTCTGTCCAGAGGGAGAGAAAGCAGTGTGAATATCGGGACGAGCCCTGCACCTTCTCACAGAGAAGATAGAAGGAACAGCTGAATCAAATAACATCCACCCAGAATGGGCGAATTAAACACAGCTGGTGAGCAATGGAAGGAAAAGTCAGATATTGCCTAGAGAAAGTTAAAGCAGGAGAGAGAGAACTACATACCCAGACACCCAGAGAGGAACAATCATGGGAAGACAAAGAAACAGCCTGCATACTGAAAAACGGAGATATCACCAGAAAAGGAAGTAAACAAAATGGAGGCAAGAATTTGTCAGAGAAAAAATTCAGAGCAGTGGCCATAAGGTCACTGAAAAGGATGGAAAACAAATTCTACAATATGTTTAAGAACCAAGAGGAAATGAAAAAGAACCAAGAAGAAATGAAAAATTATATTGCTGCAATAAAGAACTCAATAGAAAGCATCAACAGTAGACTAGATGAAGTGAAGGACCACATCAGTGAGCTAGAAGACAAGGTAGGAAAAAATACCCAAGTAGAGCAGCATCTAGAAAAAAAAATGTAAAAAACAGGAGAGCCTCAGGGAACTTTCAGACAACAGGAAACAAAACAACATCCACATAATAGGGGTGCCAGAAGGAGAGGAAACTGAACAAGGAATAGAAAACATGTTTGAAGTAATAATGACAGAAAACTTCCCTGGTATAGAGAAGAAAAAACTCAAACAAGTCCAAGAAGCTCACAGAGTCTCAAACAAGATGAACTCCAAAAGACCAACACCAAGACTCATCATAATTAAATTGGTAAACATCAACGACAAAGTTAGAATTTTAAGGCTGCCAGAGAGAGACAGAAAGTTACTTATAAAGGATCCCCCATCAGACTAGCAACTGATTTCTCAACAGAAACACATCAGGCCAGAAGGGAATGGAAGGAAATATACAAAGTCATTCAAAGGAAGGGTTTGAATCCAAGAATACTGTACCCAGCAAGGCTATCAATCAAAATTGAGGGTGAAATCAGGAGCTTCATAGACAAAAAAGGAATCAGGGAGTTTATTAACACCAAACCAGCAATGCAAGAAATGCTAAAGAGTCTGATGTGAAAAGAAGAAATAGGAAGGAAAGAAGGAACACCAGCATAAAGAATAAAAATGACAACAAACAAGTACCTATCAATAATAACTTTAAAAGTTCAAAGATGGTGACCGGCAAGAACTTAGGGAGGGAGAGTGTGTGAGAGAATGAGGGAGTGATAGAGGAGTGTGTGGACATGTGTGGTGTGTATGTGTGAGAGAGCTAGGGACAGTTAGATCCTGCATGTCTTCCAAGGGGCTGCCAAACTGGGCAGTCTTAGATGGCAAACCCTGCTGCCACCATAAAAACTCCGGGAAGGTCACCACCTGCACAGAGAACATTCCATCTTGAAGAACAGAACTGCTTGAGACTAGGATCTTAGCCTCGCCTCTACCAATCTGGCCTCAAGCGCAAACCGGGACCCTAGAGCCACTCGGGTAACAGGCCTGTGACCACAGCTGCAAACCCACAGACACCAAGACCCCAGGCACCCCAGCCGCAGATTTCTGTGAGTCACAGAGCCAATCCCCCTCCCTGCCTGCCTGAGGTTTTGGCATAGGAACTGCCAGAACCTCGCCATGCAAATAGGCCTCCTTCCCACACACATCAGCGGTGGCTCTACCTGAATTTGATCCTGGGTACACAGACATGGGAAGTTTGTTTCCTGCGACCAAACCCCACACCCACACAGGGAAGCTGTTCTGAATTTGAGCCTGGGTGCGTGAACTTGGGGAGTTTGTTTCCCACGACCAGACCCTGCACCTACACAGGGAGGCTATGCTGAATTTGAGACTAGTTGCAGGAACTCGGGGAGTTTGTTTACCGTAGCACACACCTGCATGACCAGAACCCGCACCCACACAGGGAGGCTGTGCTGAGTTTGAGCCTTTGTGCACAAACACGGGGAGTTTGTTTCCCATAGTGCACACCCGCGTGACCAGACCCCACGCCCACACAAGGCGGCAGTGCCACCTGACTTTGATTCAGGGCAAGTGCACATGGAAGGCTGTTTTCCGCAGGGCAGGAGTGGAACTCCTGCTGAAACAGTGTGACTGTGCAACCCGGTACCCCAAGAAGACCAGGGACCCTGACTGTCTGCAAGAGGCAGCACAGAGCACCAGTGACTTGACTCTGTTTCTCATCGTGCGTGCCTGGGATTCCTGATTCCCAGTGCATTCACACTAAGAGCCAGTGACTCCAATTCTTGGCACATGCTCACACAGAGACCCTGATTCTGGGCACGAGGTTGCACCAAGCAACATAGACTCTGATACTCGATTATTGGCATGGGCACAGGGGGTCTCTGATGCCTGACACGTGCTAGGGGACTCTTATTTTTGGCACACGCCAGAGGGGTCTCTGTTTCAGCATAGTGCAGGTGGGGTCAATGATTCTAGGTGTGCACATGAGGCCACACTAAGCGCCAGTGACTTTGATCATGGACGAGCGTGGCTCCCACCAACCCACAGCAGTCACACATCTTGGTGTTGGAGCTCTTCAGTGACACTCAGGGAGTGCGAAGCTCCCACTGCACATGGCCCAGGCTCCCATAACTCGACATTTAAGCCTTCTGGTGATAGTTAGAATGGGGAGACAACAAAACAATCCCCAGAAAAAAGAAAATGAATTGCCAAAAAAGGAAATAAGTGAAACAGAAGCATGCAACATAACAGAAAAATAATTCAGAGTAATGGTCAAACAGTTCATACACTGGATGGACGAGAAAAATCAACAACCTATGCGAAATCAAGAAAAAATGAAAAGTGATATAGGTACAATGAAAAATACCATGGAAAGTTTCAACAGTAGGCTAGAAGAAGCAGAGGACTGAATTAGTGAATTAGAAGATATTGTACAGAAACAAGCCTAATCTGAACAGCAACTGGAGAAAAAAATTAAAAAGGATGGGAACCTAAGGGAGATTTGGTACAGCACAAAATGAAGTAACATACGTATAATAGGGTTAACAGATGGACAAGAAGAGCAGCAAGGATTAGAAAATCTATTTGAAGAAACAATGACAGAAAACTTTCCTGATGTGGGGAAGAAAATAGTTACACAAGTACAGAGAGTTCCAAGCAAGATGAATCCCTAAAGACCCACACCAAGACAAGTCATAATTACAATTGCAAATGTTAACAACAAAGAGCAGACACCAAGACACATCATAATTAAATTGGCAAACACCAATGACAAAGTAAGAATCTTAAAGGCTGCCAGTGAGAGACAGAAAGTTGCCTACAAGGTATCTCCTGTTAGACTATCAACTGATTTCTCAACAGAAACACATCAGGCTAGAAGGGAATGGAATGAAATATACAAAGTGATACAAACCAAGGGACTGAATCCAAGAATACTATACTCAGCAAGGCTTTCATTCAAAGTTGAAGAGGAAATCAGGAGCTTCACAGAAAAAAAAAGGCTAAGGGAGTTTATCACTACTAAGCCAGCAATGCAAGAAATGTTAAAGGGAATCCTGTGAAAAGAAAAAATAGAAAGGGAGGAAGGAACACAGGCATAAAATACAGAAATGGCTACAAAAAATACCTATCAATAATAACATTAAACATAAATGAATTAAATGCTCCAATCAAAATACATCAAATGAATGAATGGATAAGAAAACATGATCCATATATATGCTGTCTACAGGAGAACCATATCAGAACGAGGGACTCACACAGACTGAAAGTGAAGGGATGGAAAAATATCTATCAGGGATATGGAAATGAAAAAAAGCTGGGGTAGCAATACTTATATCTGACAAAATAGACCTCAAAGTGAAGACCATGACAA
>NW_005371125.1:1619142-1626958 GCF_000412655.1 Myotis brandtii | reverse complement strand
TACCAAAGAGATCAAAGAAGAAATAAAACACATCCTGGAAACAAACAACAATGAAAACACAACAATCCAAAATCTGTGGGACACAATAAAATCAGTATTGTGAGGGAAGTTCATAGCATTACAAGCCTACCTCAAAAAACAAGAAAAATTGATAATAAACCATCTAACTCTGCAATTTGAAGGATTAGAAAGAAAACAACAAGAAAAGCCCAGAGTGAGCAGAAGGAAGAAAATAATAAAGATCAGAGCAGAAATAAATGACATAGAGAAAAAAATAATAACAATACAAAAGATCAATGAAACCAAGAGCTGATTATTTGAAAGGATAAACAAGATTAATAAAACTCTAGCCAGGCTCACCAAGAAGCAAAGTGAGAAGACCCAAATAAACAAAATCTGAAACAATTGAGGTGAAATAACAACAGACCCAACAGAAATACGAAGAATTGTAAAAAAAAATACTTTGAGCAACTCTACTCCAACAATCTGGTCAACCTAGAAGAAATTGACATATTCCTAAAAAGCTGCTGGGCTTCCAGAGGGATGTCTGACTGCAAGCTTAGGCCTAATCCCCCGGGGAGCAGGCCTAAGCCAGCAGGTGGTCATCCCCCGAGGGGTCCCAGACTCTGCAAATCAATAAATGTGATACAACACATAAACAAATTGAGAGGAAAAAACCACATAGTCATATCAATTGATGCAGAAAAAGCATTTGACAAAATCCAACACCCTTTCTTGATAAAAAAAAACCCTTGGCAAAATGGGAATAGAGGGATCATACCTCAATGTCATATAATAAAAGCATTATAAGACAAACCTGTAGGCAACATCATACTCAATGGGGAAAAAATATAAACCATTTCACCTAAGAACAGGAACGAGACAGGGATGACAACTTTCACCACTGCTGTTCAACATAGTTCTGGAAGTGCTAGCCATAGCAATTAGACAAGAAAAAGAAATAAAAAGGTATCTAAATGGGAAAAGAAGTTGTAAAACTGTCCTTATTCGCAGATGACATGATACTGTACATAGAAAAACCTAAAGACTCCATCAAAAAATTATTAGACTTAATAAATGAATTCGGCAATGTAGCAGGATACAAAATTAAAGCCAAGAATTCTATGGCATTTCTACACACCAATAGTGAACTTACAGAAAGAAAGACTAAAAAGAAATCCCATTTACCATCACACCAAAAAAATTAAGATACTTAAGAAAAAACTTAACTTAGGAGGTAAAATAACTGTACTCGGAAAATTACAGGACACTGAAAAAAGAGATAGAAGAAGACATAAACAGATGCAAGAACATACCATGTTCATAGACTGGTAGAATCAACATCATTAAAATGTCCATACTACCCAAAGAAATCTATAGATTAAATGCACTCCCCATTAAAATACCAATGTCATATTTCAAAGACCTAGAATGAACTCTTCAAAAATTCATCTGGAATGAAAAAAGACCTCGAATAGCTGGCAGCAATCCTGAGAAAGAAGAGCAAAGTAGGAGGGATCTCAATACAAGCTATACAGCTATACTACAGAACCATTATTCTCAAAACTGCCTGGTACTGGCACAAGAACAGACATATAGACCAATGCAGAGAACCCGAGAATCCAAAAATCATCCCAAACCCACTATGCTTAGTTAATATTTGACAAAGGAGGCAAGAACAATGGAGTCAAGACAGCCTCTTCAAAAAATGGTGTTGGGAAAATTGGACAAATACGTGCAAAAAAATGTAACTAGACCACCAACTTACACCATTCACAAAAATAAACTCAAAACAGATAAAGGACTTAAATGTAAGACAGGAAACCATAAAAATATTAGAGGAATCCACAGGCAGCAAAATCTCAGACATATGCCAAAGCAATTTCTTCACCAATACAGCTCCTAAGGCAGTGATGGCGAACCTTTTGAGCTCAGCATGCCAGCATTTTGAAAAACCCTAACTTAACTCTGGCGCCGTGTCACATATAAAATTTTTTTTAATATTTTCAACTTAATCTCCAACATTTACAGGGAACTCATACAACTTAACGAAAGAAATATAAACAACCCAATTAAAAAATGGGCAAAGAACCTAAATAGACACTTTTTGAAAGAGGACATTCAGAAAGTCAAGAGACATGTGAGAACATGCTCAAAGTCACTAATCATCCATGAGATACAAATCAAATCAGCAATGAGATACCATCTCACACATTTCAGAATGGCTATCATCAACAAACCATAAGTGCTTGAGAGGATGCAGAAAAAAGGGAACACTCCTCCACTGCTGGTGGGAATGCAGACTGGTGCAACCAGTGTGCAAAACAGTATGGCATTTCCTAAAAAATTGAAAATGGAACTGCCATTTGACCCAGTGATCCCATTTCTAGGAATATAACCCAAGAAAACAGAAACACAAGTCAAAAAGGATATATGCACCCCTATGTTCACAGCAGCACAATTTACAATACCTAAGGTTTGGAAACAGCCTAAGTGCCCATCAGCCTATGAGTGGATTAGAAAACTATGGTGCATCTACACAATGGAATACTATGCTGCTATAAAAAAGAAGGAATTCTTACCATTTACATCAGTATGGATGGAACTGGAGAGCATTATGCTAAGTGAAATAAGCCAGTCATTGAAAGAAAAATACCACATGATCTCACTCATTTATGGATAATAAAAAAAACATTGTAAACGGATGAACAAAAATAGATAGAGAGGCAGAGAAGCATTGAACAGACTGGGAAACTACAACGCAAGGCTGGGGAGGGTTGGGGAGTGGAGGTAAGAGATCAACCAAAGGACTTGTATGCATGCATATAAGCATAACCAATGGCTATAAGACACTGGGAAGGGCGTGAGGGCATGTGCAGGGGGGTAGGGGAAGCTGGAGGAAGGTCAATTGGAAAAAAAAAAGGAAACATATGCACTACTATCTGTAATACTTTCAACAATAAAATAATAAACAAATAAAGTAAAAGTCTTAGGTAAACTGCATAATATAATCACCATATAACTATCACTTTGAATTAGTATGGCAGATACTTCTAACTGCTTAATTATTTATTTTTAAAATATATTCCAATATTTTAATTATGTTCAGTTAAGTGTACTTGAGTATTTGTAGCACAATGCATTATTTATTTTGACGAAAAAGCAGCCTAAACCAACTTGCTCTGGCATTCCATAATTTGTGCTCACACATCTCTAAAATAAAACCATTATATGGACCTATCAAATGGTTCCTCTGGATATGCTATGATTTTACATTTTTATCTGAATTTGATTTTACTGTACCACAAAATAAAATGTATTAGTTTCTTTACACTAAAAAAAAATAAAAATAATAATAATTTCTAAATGTAAATTAAAAATTAAGATACCTAGTAATAAATTTAACCAAGGAGATAAAGGAACTGTACTCAGAAAATTTCAGAACACTCAAAAAAAGAGATAGAGGAAGACATGAACAAATGGAAGAATATGCCATGTTCATGGATTGGTAGAATCAACATCATTAAAATGTACGTACTACCCACAGTAATCTATAAGTTCAATGCAATCCCCATTAAAATATCAATGGCATACTTAAAAAACCTAGAACAAATTCTCCAAAAATTTATTTGGAATAAAAATAGACCCCGAATAGCTGCAGCAATCTTGAAAAGAACAATGTTGGAGGGATCACAATACCAGATATCAAGCTATACTACAGAACCATTATTCTCAAAACTGCCTGGTACTGGCACAAGGTGCTCACACATCTCTAAAATAAAACCATTATATGGACCTATCAAATGGTTCCTCTGGATATGCTATGATTTTACATTTTTATCTGAATTTGATTTTACTGTACCACAAAATAAAATGTATTAGTTTCTTTACACTAAAAAAAAATAAAAATAATAATAATTTCTAAATGTAAATTGATCAAATGCCCCAATCAAAAGACATAGGGTAACTGAGTGTATAAGAAAACATGACCCATATATCTGCTGTCTACAGGAGACCCACCTCAGAACAAAGGACTCACACAGACTGATGGTAAAAAGATGGAAAAAGGTTTTTCAGGTGAATGGAAATGAAAAAAGGCTGGGGTTGCAATACTTACATCTGACAAATTAGACCTCAAAGTGAAGGCCATAACAAAAGATAAGGAATGCCATTTCATAGTACTAAAGGGAGCAATTCAACAAGAAGATATAACTCTGGTAAACATATATGCACCTGATACACGAGCACGCAAATACATAAAAAACAAACAAAAAAACAAACAAACAAACAAACAAAAACTTCTGGAGGATATAAAGGAAAAGATTGAGAGCAATATAGTCATAGTCGGGGCTTTAATACACCCTTAACACCACTGTACAAATTCTCCAAACTAAAAATCAGCAAAGAAACATCAATCCTAAATGACTCCTAGATCAGATGGAATTAACTAGATCAGATGGAATTAATTGACAACTTCAGAACATTTCACCCCAAAGCCACAGAATATACATTCTTCTCAAGTGCACATGGATCATTTTCAAAGATAGACCACATACTGAGACACAGGCAAAATCTCCTCAAATTCAAGAAGATAGAAGTCATATCAAGCATCTTCTCAGATCACAATGGCATAAAATTAGAAATCAACTACAATAAAAACAATGAAAAAATCAAACACCTGCAGGCTAAATAGCATGCTATTAAACAATGATTGGGTTACCAAAGAGATCAAAGAAGAAATAAAAAGCATCATGGCAACAAATGACAATGAAAACACAACAATCCAAAATCTATGGGACACAGTGAAAGCAATCTTGAGAGGGAAGTTCATAACTTTACGGGCCTATCTCAAAAAACAAGAAAAAATGGTAATAGATTATCTAACCTTACAACTCAAAGAGTTCAAAAGAGAGCAACAAGAAAAGCCCAGAGTGAGTAAAAGGAAGGAAATAATAAAGATCAGAGTGAGATAAATGACATAGAGATTTAAAAAAAAGTACAAAAGATCAATAGAACCAAGAGCTTTTTCTTTGAAAGGATAAACACGATTGATGAACCTCTAGCCAGGCTCACCAAGAAGCAAAGAGAGAGGACCCAAAAAACAAAATTAGAAATGAAAGAGGTGAAGTAACCGACCCCACAGATATAAAAAGGATTATAAAAAAAATACTATGAACTCTATTCCAACAAAATGGACAACCTAGATGAAATGGACATGTTCTTTGAAAAATACACGCTCCCAAACTCAATCAAGAGTAATTAAAAAACCTGAATATTCCAATAACTACTGAAGAAATTTAAGCTCTGATCAAAAATCTTCCAGTAAACAAAAGCCCTGGTTTGGACAGATTTACAGGGGAGTTCTACCAAGCATTCAAAGAAGAACTAAAACTTACCCTCCTCAGACTATTCCAAAAAATTCAAGAGGAAGTCACACTTCCAAGCTCATTCTATGAAGCCAACATTATCCTAATACCAAAACCAGATAAAGACAACAAAATGAAAGAGAATTACAGGACAATATCCCTCATGAACATACATGCCAAAATCCTCAAAAAAATTCTAGCAAATCGGATCCAGCAGGACATCAGAAAGATCATACACCATGACCAAGTAGGATTTATCCTGCGGATGCAAGGATGGTACAATATCCGCAAATCAATAAATGTGATACATCACATAAACAAATTGAGAGATAAAAATCACAGTCATATCAATTGATGCAGAAAAACCATTTGACAAAATGCAACACCCTTTCTTGATAAAAATGCTCAGCAAGGTGGGAATAAAAGGATCATACCTCAACATAATAAAAGCCATATATGACAAACCCACAGCCAACATCATACTCAATGGACAAAAACTAAAACCATTTCCCCTAAGAACAGGAACAAGACAGGGATGCCCACTCTCACCACTCCTGTTCGACATAGTACTGGAAGTATTAGCCATTGCAATTAGACAAGAAGAAATAAAAGGCATCAAATTAATTAATTAATTAATTAATTAAATAAATAAGAACTACAGGCCAATAACCTTGATGAACATAGATGCTGAAATCCTCAAAAAAATTCAAGCAAATCGTCTTCAGCATTACATTAGAAAGATCATACACCATGACCAAGTGGGATTTATCCCAGGGATGCAAGGATGGTACAATATCCACAAATTAATAAATGTGATATATCACATAAATAAACTGAGAGACAAAAATCACATAATCATATCAATGGATGCAGAAAAAGCATCTGACAAAATCCAACACCCTTTCTTGATAAAAACTCTCTGCAAAGTGGGATAGAGGGATCATACCTCTACTTAATAAATGCCTCATATGACAAATCTATAGCCAACATACTCAATGGACAAAAACTAAACTCATTTCCCCTAAGAACAGGAACAAGATAGGGATGCCCACTTTCACCACTCCTGTTTGATATAGTACTGGAATTGCTAGCCATAGCAATCAGACAAGAAGAAGAAATAAAAGGCATCCATATTGGAAAAGAAGAAGGAAAACTATCCTTATTTGCAGATTACATGATACTATACATAGAAAACCCAAAAGACTGCATCAATAAACTAGTAGATCTAATAAATGAATTTAGCAATGTAGCAAGATCCAAAATTAGCACCCAGAAATCTATGGCCTTTTAATGGACTAATAATGAACTCACAGAAAGAAAAATTAAAAAAAAACAAACACAACAATCCCATTTACCATTGAACCAAAGGAATTAAGATAAATAGGAATAAACTTAACTAAGGTCATAAAAAACCAGTACCTGAAAAACTACAGGACATTGATAAAAGTGATAGAGGAAGGCATAAACAAATGGAAAAACATACCATGTTCATGGATTGGTAGAATCAACATCATTAAAATGTCCATACTACCCAAAGCAATTTACAGATTCAATGCAATCCCTGTTAAAATACCAATGGCATATTTCAAAGATCTAGAACAAACTTTACAAAAATTCATCAGGAATAAAATAAGACCCCAAATAGCCACTGCAATCCTGAGAAAGAAGAACAAATTTGGAGGAATCACATTACCAGATATCAAGCTATATTACCAAGCCACGGTTCTCAAAACTGCCTGGTACTGGCATCAGAACAGACATATAGACCAATGGAACAGAACAGAGAACTCAGAAATCGACCCAAGCCATTATGCTTATTCAATAGTTGACAAAGAAGGCAAGAGCAGACAATGGAGTCAGAACAGTCTCTTCAATAAATGGTGCTGGGAAATTTGGACAGATACATGCAAAAAAAATGAAACTAAATCACCAACTTACACCATACACAAAAACAAACTCAAAGTGGCTAAAGGACTTGATTGTAAAATGGGAAACCATAAAAATCCTACAAAACTCCATAGGCAGCAAAAATAGCAGACAAAGGTCGTAGCAATATCTTTACAGACACAGTTCCTAGGTCAATGGAGACTAAGGAGAAAATAAACAAATGGGACTGCATCAAAATAAAAATCTTTTGCATAGCAAAAGAAACCATCACCAAAACAACAAGAAAGCCCACTGCATGGGAGAACGTATTAGTCAATTATATTTGTGATGAGGTTTAATCTCCAAAATTTACAGAAATATCATACAAGTTAACAAAAGGAAGATAAACGATCGAATTAAAAAAATGGTCAAAGGATCTAAATAGACACTTTTTGAGAGAGGACATAAGGAAGGCCCAGAGACATATTAAAACATGCTCAAAGTCACTAACCATCTGAGAGATGCAAATCAAAACAACAATGAGATACCATCTCACACCTGTCAGAATGGCTATCATCAACAAA
>NW_005371125.1:1617877-1619020 GCF_000412655.1 Myotis brandtii | reverse complement strand
ATGGAACTCCCATTTGACCCAGTAATCCCACTTCTAGGACTATAAACCAAGAAACTAGAAACACCAATCAAAAAGGATATATGCACCCCTATGTTCATAGCAGCACAATTTACAATAGCTAAGATTTGGAAACAGCCTAAGTGCCCATCAGCAGATGAGTGGATTAAAAAACTGTGGTACATCTACGCAATGGAATACTATGCTGCTATAAAAAGAAGAAACTTTTAACATTTGAAACAGCATGGATGGAACTGGAGAGCATTATGCTAAGCAAAATAAGCCGGTTGGAGAAAGATAAATATCACATTATCTCACTCATATGTGGGATATAATGATCAACATAATTTGATGAACAAGAATAGATCCAGAGACAAATGGTAGGGAAGGGGGTGTTAGAGAGCAACCAAAGGACTTGTATGCATGCATATTAGCATAACCAATGGACACAGACATTGGGGCGGTGGGGGCTTGCCCAGGGTGGGAATTTCTTGGGTGGCGGTCAATTTGGGAAAAAGGTGACATATGTAATACTTTAGACAATAAAAAATTTAAATTTCTTGGTGCTAATAAATTAATCCAGCAAAGTAGAAGGATACAAAATTATTAATCAGCATTTATTGGAAATTTTGTATACCATTAACAAACTCTCAGAAAGAGAAACTAAGAAAACTATGCCATTTACTATCCCACCAACAACAAAATAAAATACCTAGGATTAAAGTTAACCCATGAGGTAGAAAACCTCTATGCGGAATACTGTAGGACATTGAGGAAAGAAACTGAGGTAGATATAAATAAGTGAAAGCATATACCATGTTCATGGATTGGAAGATTTAACATCACTAATACATCCAGACTACAGAAAGCAACCTATAGATTGAACACAATTTCTGTTAATATACCAAAGCCATATACCACAGATCAAGAACAAATATTCCAAAACTTTATATGCAACCAAAGAAGACCCTGAGCAGCCTCAACAATATTGAGAAAGAATAAAAAATTTGGAGGTATCTCAATACCTGATATCAAACTGTATACTACAAGGCCATTTTAATTGAAATAGCCTGGTACTGGCAAAAGAACAGGCATATAGATCAATGGAACAGAACAGAGACCCCAGAAATTGACCCAAGCCATTAC
>NW_005371125.1:1586917-1617827 GCF_000412655.1 Myotis brandtii | reverse complement strand
AAGCCAGTATCTTTAATAAATGGTGTTGGGAAAATTGGACAGGTATATGCAAAAAAAAAAAAAAGAAAGAAAAAGAAAAGAAAGAAAATCACCAACTTACAACACAAACAACAATGAACTCAGACTGATAAAAGACTTAGATATCAGTCGCAAAATCATAAAAATATTCAAAGAAAACATATACAACAAAATCTCAGACATCTCTTATAGCAATATGTTTGTGGATACATATCTTAAGGCAAGTGGAACAAAGAAAAAAAGAAAAAAAATAGGATTACATCAAACTCAAAAGCATCTGCACAGCAAAAGAAACTATCAACAAAATGAAAAGGAAACCCACTGTAAGAGAGAACATATTTGCCAATGATACATCTGATAAGGGGTTAATTTAAAAAATATATAGAGAACTTGTACAACTCAACACAGGAAGACAAATAATCCAATAAAAAAAATGGGCAAAGGCCTTAACCTAGTGTTTCTCAACCTTCTGGACCTTTAAATACAGTTCCTCATATTGTGACCCAACCATAAAATTATTTTCATTGCTACTTCATAACTGTAATGTTGCTACTGTTATGAATCATAATGTAAATATCTGATATGCAGGATGGTCTTAGGCGACCCCTGTGAAAGGGTCGTTCAACCGCCAAAGGGGTCGCGACCCACAGGTTGAGAACCGCTGCTAGCCGGTTTCACTCAGTGGATAAAGCATCAGCCGGAGGACCAAAGGGTCCCGAGTTCTATTCTGTTCAAGGGCATGTACCTTGGTTGCAGGCTTCTCCCAAGTCCAGGCCCTGGTCAGGGCTCATGCAGGAGGCAACCAATCAATGTGTTTCTCTCACATTGATGTTTCCCTCTGTCTTTCCCTCTCTCTTCCACTCTCCATAAAAGTCAATGGACTAATATCCTCAGGCTAGGATTAACAATAGATAGATAGATAGATAGATAGATAGATAGATAGATAGATAGATAGACAAATGACCTGAATAGACACTTCTCTAAGGAGGATCATACAAATGGCCAAAAGACACAAGAAAAAAAATACTCAAAGTTACTAATTATCAGAGAGATGCAAATTAAAACTGCAATGAGATATCACCTCACACCTGTCAAAATATCAATACATCAACAAACAGCAAGTGTAGGAGAGGATGTGGAGAAAAGGGAACCCTAGTGCACTGCTGGTGGAAATGCAGACTGGTGCAGTAACTGTGGAAAACAGTATTGATTTTCCATAAAAATTAAAAATGGAACTGCCTTTTGACCCAGTGATTCCACCTCTGGAAATATATCCTAGAAATCCAGAAACACCAATTAGAAAGAATATATACACCTCTATGTCCATAGCATTTTTATTTACAACTAGGGGCCCAGTGGATGAATCCGTGCACCTTGAAAGAAACTATGGGCCTCGAGGCTGTGGTAGGCACAGGGGCAGGTCTCGGCCCATCCTTTGCACCCCTTCCAGGCCCCTCCAGCTGCATCCCCGGGTCCCCTGTCTGCCAGGAGCCCAGTTCACACTACTCCCACATGCTGACAGCGCCAGCACTGCTCACACCTACTGAAGGCGCAGAACAATTGAGGCCGGTGCCAGCAGCAGTTGTGAGTGGGGGTTGCTGGCCCCAATCTCTCCTTAGGAGCAGGGGGAGGTGGAGAAGTCCTCAGGGGCGATTGGGGCTGGCAGCCCCTGCTCGCACCCGCTGACAGTGCTGAGTGATCAGGGCCAGTGCTGGGCACTGGCAGTGGGTGTGAGCAGCAGATCTGGTGCCAGCAGAAGGTGCGAGTGGGGCCGGTGCTGGCAGTAGGTGCAAGTGCCAGGCAGGACTGTGGTGCACAGGAGCAAAGAATTTTCAGTAATTACCAGAAGTTCGCCCCGAAGACAGTGACTGGTCTGGCGCCCCCTTGGTCTGGTGCCCCCGCTCATCCGCTCCACCATCCCGCCGCAGCCGATGCCCACCATGTTCTGTGCACGCCCCCTGGTGGTCAGCACGCGTCATAGCGACTGGTTGTTTGGTTGGTCCACCATTCAGTCTATTTGCATATTAGCCTTTTATTATATAGGATAGCCAAGATCTGGAAATAACCCAAGTGCCTATCAGTAGATGAGTAGATAAAATGCTCTGATACATTTACACAATGAAATATTAAGTAGTTGTATGAAAGAAGAAACTCTTACCCATAGCGACAGCATGAGTGGACCTGGAGATTACTATGCTAAATGAAATTAGCCAGTCAGAGAAAGACAAATACCATATTATCTCACTTACATGTGGAACCTAATGAACAATATAAACTGACAAACAAAATGGAAATAGAGTCATGGATACATTGACTAGACCCGTGGTTGGCAAACTGTGGCTCGCGAGCCACATGCAGCTCTTTGGCCCCTTGAATGTGACTCTTCCTAAGCCTTAGGAGTACCCTAATTAAGTTAATAACAATGCACCTACCTATATAGTTTAAGTTTAAAAAATTTGGCTCTCAAAAGAATTTTCAATCATACTGTTGATATTTGGCTCTGTTTACTAATGAGTTTGCCGACCACTGGACTAGACTGACGAATGTCAAACGATTGGTGGGTTGAGGGGAATGGATGAAAGAATGTGAAGGGATTAGCCAAAGAACATATATGCATAAACCATAGACACAGACAATATTGGGTGTCGGACATAGGGAAAGGGGCGTTGACGGCTGGGTGAAGTGGGAAAATAGGGGAGGGGATGGGATCATCTCTAATAGTGTAAATGATAAAACAAAACAAAAAAAAGAATAGGAGTGTAGAATGTGTATAATAGCACTGATCAATTCCATAGTGAACACTCACAAAGAAAAAAATAATTTATTGGGATTACATTGTTTAATAGGATCATATAACTTTCAAGTGTATAATTCTATGATACACCATATATATCTTGGATTGTGTTCCCATTACTCAAAGTTAAATATTCTTCCATCACTATATATTTAATTTCATTTACCCTTTACAATTCCCCGCCTTTCCTTTGGTAACAACCATACTGTTGTTTGTGTATTTGAGTTTGTGTTAGTTTTTCTTGTTTGATCATATGCTGCTTTTGTCAGATGATCTCATCATTAGATATTAATTGGATTCACTCAGGTTCAAATATTTTATTTTATTTTATTTTTTTAATATATTTACTACAAAAATTTATTATACTTTTCTTCATTTCAGCAAAATCTCTATGTAAATAACCACATTTTTTACATAATTTTTCTAATCATCTACAGGATCAAAAATAAAATGTAACTGTATTTCAAATAAACAAATTTAAATATTATTTTATCATAAAAGTGAATTAAAATAAATGTAAAAAATTCAAAGTGAAATTATTATGAATATGTTTTAAAAGATACTAATTCAAAAGGCAAAATACAATTATAATTCATGAATATCAATTTTACACTAAAATTTATTTAAAGTTGAATTTAAAATTTTTATTAAAAATGTAACTAAATCTTTTTAAATCATTTTAAAAAATAAAACTTCATCATTCTAAGTCAATGTCTGTCAAATTTTCAATGAAAATAAACATCACATTTCATATATCTTTTATCTAAACCTACAAACATACAGATTTAGGAATAATGCAAATTCTTTAATATTATGAATTACTTGTCAATCACTAAGGGCAACCATTGTGAATATGATCCTAATTCATGAGTATTGCAAGACCCTTATGGAACATACAGAGAAAGAAGGGAATTGTTCACCATTATTGGGAAATGATATTTATTAAGACAATGTTCCTTTTATGCTGAGAGGAAGGATTTAACAAGTTGATTAAATTATCCTTATCCTTTGCAATATATTAGTCATCCAGTGACACATAACAGATTGCTCCAAAACTTAGCTAATTCAAACAACAAATATTTATTATTCCTGTTTCTATGGGTTAGGAATCTGGGTGTGACTTAACTGGGTGTGTGTGGCTCAAGGTCTCTCACAAGGCTTCTGTGATGAAGGTGTCAGGCTGTAGCTCAAGGGGTGGGGGGAAGGGGCAGGAGGATCAGGTTCCAAGCTGTCACTGAGCTGTTGGCAAGCCTCAGTTCTATTCTTCCTATTGGCCCAAGACATCAGTTCTTGGCCATGTGGGCCTCTCCAGAGGGCAGATCACACCACAGCAGCTGCTTCAGTAGCAGAGACATCCACTTTCGGCCAAGATGAATGAACAGGGACCAGATTTACCTTCTTCCTTATGCCATCCTGCGCTGCTTAAGGATGCTTTGGGCGACGACGGATTACAGGTGTGATGGTGTGCCCATAAGATTATAATGCATTCAGAGCAAAAAGATTGTTCGCGATGTTGAAAGAAAAGGCTCTCAGCTGCTAGTTCCACCCGAGGAGGAGCCACCGGCAACGAGTATCTCCTGAAGATGCAAAACTGTCGTGATGGCCGCGGGGTCCTTTTCCAGGACCTGCTGAAAGCTTCCCAAGAGGAGGGTGATCAAACTCAGGACGCCATGGAAGCCTCCGTGGCTTTAGAGAGGAACCTGAACCAGGCCCTTTGGCACCTGCGCGCCCTGGGTTCTGCCCTCAAATATTTTATTTTAAATATCTATTGATTTTATCACCTATAATTTCAAGCTATTGTATAAATCTTGGAGCTTTTAAATGGTATTTCCATTGGTAACAAGTAGAAATTAGTTTGCTGCTATTCTGGCCTAGCATACATATAATAAAAATCAAAAACATTTCCTCCTAGAAACACTTAATACATTTACCTTTATATAAAACTAGAGGCCTGGTGCACAAAATTCGTGCACTTGGGGGTGTCCCTCAGCCTGGCCTGTGCCCTCTCACAGTCTGGGACCCCTCAGGGGATGTCTGCCTGCTGACAGTCAGACATCACTCTTGCAGTCCGGGACCCCTCACTCCTTATAGCCTGCCTGCTCACTACTCCTTACCACTTGGCTCGCTGCTCCTTCCTTAGTGCTGCCATGGAGGCAGGAGATGCTCCCGCCACTGCCATGAGCCTGGCTTCTGGCTGAGCAGCGCTCCCCCTGTGGGCAGTTCCTGCATTGAGAGTGGGCCTAAGCTGTCATTCAGACATCTCCTGAGGGCTCCCAGACTGTGAGAGGGTGTAGGTCGGGCTGAGGGATCCCCCCAAGTGCAGAATTTCATGCACCGGGCCTCTAGTGTTAGTGTAATAAACTTTAGAAAAACCATTTACAATTTTTATTAAAGATCAAATGATAAATATTAACATCTAGAATTGGGCAAATTAAAGATCAATTGGAGATACAGTATGTGAATGGAACACAATTTGCGTTGGTGTACAATAACACTAATATGGCTATCCCAGTGGTCGGCAAACTCATTAGTCAACAGAGTCAAATATCAACAGTACAACGATTGAAATTTCTTTTGAGAGCCATTTTTTTTTTAACTTAAACTATATAAGGAGGTCCATTGTTATTAACTTAATTAGGGTACTCCTAAGGCTTAGGAAGAGCCACACTCAAGGGTCCAAAGAGCTGCTTGTGGCTCGCGAGCCACAGTTTGCCGACCACGGGGCTATCCTGTTTAAAAGGAGCATTTATTAATCTAATATTTTTATTAATATGTTTATTTATTTATTGTTCTTGGCTCTTAAATTTTATAATTCTTTTTCTTTAAGTATTGTGGGACATGAAAAATATTTCGAGCACATATTTACAATCATTTTTATCTAAAATTCTATTATTTGTTGAAAATAATGTTTCAACTGAAAACTGAGACCAGTTTGATTAAACTTGTCACTGGCTCAGTTTGTGAAGAAGTGATGAATTGAATAAGACTGGAAATTTTAGTTGATTGATTGACATAGATGCTCCATGTTGCAGCATTAAAATACTGGTCTTGCCTTTTTGAAAACTATGTTTTTATTTATTTATTTATTTAGAGAGGAAGGCAGAGGGAGAAAGAGTTAGAAACATCAATGATGAGAGATAATCATTGTTAGGCTGACTCCTGCATGCCCCCTGCTGGGGATTGAGCCTGCAACCTGAGCAAGTGTCCTGACCAGGAATCGAACCATGACCTCTTGGTGCATGGGATCATGCTCAATCCACTGAGCCACACCGACAGGGCCTGATTTTGCCTTTTAAGGCATAACCTGAATTAATTTTGGAAAACTTTTATGAACATTACTATTCTCTGGATGGTGATTAGATATTATATTGTACTGATGCCCTGATTAAAGAGTATGATTCAGTACATGTGAAGGGAAAAACTTACTAATAGTCTGAAGATAACATTGTCTCCCCTAATTCAAACTCATTCCAGACATAATTTAAATTACTCCCAGAATCAGTGCCATGGGGCTTAGTATTTGCTAATATTAAATACTTCTAATATGTTTGACTAGGTTAAGGTACCTTAAATATATAAACATCCTTATGCTTATTGGTCATTGACGGCTTTTTTTTTTCTTATTGAGACGTTGCTGTAAGAATAAGAGGTTTTATTTGGAAGGTAGTTGTAATAATTTTTTTGGCATTTACCATGCAATAATTCATTTAGTTAGTAATGGCTTATATATTTAGCTTTTGAAAATGAATAGATATTTATATTTATTTTAACTTTTTTTGTTGTGTGTGTGTGTGTGTGTGTGTGTGTTTATGAAAACGATACCCGAGTTAGCCTGTGGAACTGGTCAAGAGACTGATATCTATCCAGAAGTGTTAGTGCCTTCAGAGGATAAAAATTACTACAACAATCATGATAAAGATGTATATGATGAGGATAATGGCAATAATGTTGATCCTGTTGATGATGAACATAATGGATTTTCTAATGATGTCCCTTATTTGATGATTTTTTAAAAATGGTACCCATGAATTATTTAACATCAGAGAGGCCTCACCTTTCCATCTTGCTGAAAACATGCCAATGATGAAGAATCAGAAATCATCTTAGAGGACATGACACTTTCTTCTAAATCAGATTCAGAAAACATCTGGGCAACTGGAGATGAATTCCTCTTCCTTTTAAATTGAAACAAGAATGTATGGGATAGGGGTAAGGTCCTTTTGACATATTTAGATATAACCCATGGGATCAGTTACAGTTGAGTCGGCTTTGGATTATGAAAACAACTTTGACTAACAATGGCCTCGTTTGGAGCTTTCTATGATTCAGTGGACAAGATATGCAGCTCTATTCCTGATCAGGGCACATGCCCAGGTTGCAGGTTCAGTCCCCAGTCGGGATGGGTGCGGTAGGTAACCGATAGATGTTTCTCTCTCACATTGATGTCTCTCTCTCTCTCTCTCTCTCTCTCTACCTTCACCCCTCTCTAAAATCAATAAAAACATATATATTTTTAAAGATAAAATGCCTTCCTAAGACCTTAGATTTTGTAACATACTTTCCTCCCAGTTATCTTATGTACTAATTGTCTTTACCTGAATTTTTTGACACACTAGACGAGAAATATCTTGAATTTTATCTTCCTCATATTAATAAGCAATCAGTTAATTTTGAAAGAGTGTCTATTAGTGAAAGATCATATTTTCCATTTTTATGACCAATTTTCAGATATGGTTTGACCTAATTATGAATTTTATTATATATACAGATAACGCATATTTACAATTATATACTTGAAACCTATATAAATTTACTATCCAATGTCACTCCAATTAGTTGAATAGAATTTAAAAACTTAAATACTACCTTACCTTTTTAAAAACAATTATTCGGATAAAGTATACAGCTACATAAAATGCTTTTGGTTTTATTCGTAGAAAGATTTTTAAGAATATATTTTAAAGAAAATCTCCCATGAAATAGAAAATATTTTACACTATTACAAGAGTGATGGTGAATTCTGCTTATCCTAATTTATGAATAGAAGCAATAGTATTCTTTATATTTTAAATGTGTTTCTTTGGCTTCCTTATTCACTAAACATTGCTCCTTAGGTTAAGAGAGTAGTTGAAGGGAACATGGCAGCAGCCTTTTCATCAATGATTCAATGGTGATCAAGAAACACAGATTTTTTGTTCCCTTTTTGCTTTTTTGAAGTATTGAGTTCTTGATGATTATCTTATGTCCAAGAGCTCTCCAAAGTATAATAGTTCCTGCCAGTATCAATAAGGCCTCCCTTTTGAGAGGTAACCATAGTTAAAACTATTGAACTCTGGTCTAGAGATTTGTTTTCAAACTAGCTGTAATACACTAGCTGTGAGATCATGAGCAATTTACCTAACTTCACTGAGTCTCAGTGTTCTTTTCATAAAAGAAGAATGAAGGCTGGATAATATCTGAAGTCCCTTTTATTACTAATATTCAGTATTTCAGTTACTGTATTCTAGTTTTCTTATGAATCCAGCTCATCTAATTTGAGCACAAGGGAGCAGCTGCTAAAAAGAGCTGATTAACAATAATTAGAAGTAACATTTCATTTGTTTTGCATGTCTTTCAATTAAAAACAGTGATTAAGATTACATGATTGAAAATGTATTCCTTAAATGAAAATATTTTCAGTTAAAATGTAAAACACTAAAATCTCTGGTATTGAGTCCAATTTGTGTTTTAAACATTTGTCTAGTATTGAAGAGTATGTCTATGTTGTAAGGCATGCTTAGTCTTTTCAAGTCTTAGAAACAGCAGAGAGAGAGAGACAGAGAGGAAAGAACAAGCAAGCAGCAAATGAAACAAGGGAGAAAGAGAATGCTGAATTATTATATACTAGAGGCCTGGTGCACGAAGAATTGTGCATGGGGGGGGGGGCGGTTCCCTCAACCCAACCTGCACCCTCTCCAATCCGGGAGCCCTGACGGCTTAGGCCTACTCCCCTTGGTTCTCTACTCTCTGCAGGGCCTGGCCGCTCTGCGCCCACTGCCCAGAAGCTCTCCGCTGCCTCGATCTTCTAGTTTTGTTATGAGAAGCTTTTCCTTACAAAAGACAATTTTCTAATATCTCCATTTTTCTCTTCATGTTCTTCTCTCAGTTCACCTGAAGACCTTTCTCCTACCCAGAGGCCATCTGCAGGTGGGGTGGGGCGGAATGCTGAAATCTGCCAGCATCCCGCCCCTGGCTGCTCCTTGCCTGTGTGCACGTGCTGCCCAGAGGCCCTCTGCATGTGGGGTGGGGCAAAACAGCTGCATTGTCACCATGGTGATGACACAAGCATCCAGGCCCAGCTGCTGTCATCTTTGTTGTGTCAATTTGCATATTCCCTCCTTATTGGCTGTGGGAGCCACCATCTTTGTCGTGGAGTGATGGTCAATTTGCATATGTCCTCTTTATTAGATAGGATACTAGTAAAAATGATTGGTTTCCTCTTAGGAAGTTAGAATTAATCAGACTATGTCTTGTTTCATTTATATCTCATATTTAGTCTTTTGTTTAAGATTTCCCCTTTTTTCTGAATGTAAAGATCTGTTTTTTGTTTGTTTGTTTGTTTCAAAACTAAGTGAAGAATAGACTGAAAAAAATGGAAACTAGTGCATGGATTTGTTTAAATATCCATATGTTCTCATGGGTATAACCACTCTGATATCTTCAATTAAATCTTTTTTTTGGTTCCAGCTCATAACATGAATTTAAGTTAACACTTCAAGAGATTTCATTCTGAGCACTTTTTCCAAATAATATAGTCAAGTAGTTTAATTATTCCCCCAGATAGAAGACACAGAATAGTATCCATCACATGGCCATCAAAAGGGTAATTGATATGTGCCTTTTTTTAAAAAAAAATGATTTGAGAGAGAGAAACATTGATGTGAGAGTAAAATATCAATTGGCTGCCTCCCACATAATCCCCAATCAGGAATTGAACCCCTGGCTTTTCAATGCACAGGATAATACTCAAACCAACTGAGCCACACCTTCCAAGGCTGGGTTTCCTTTGCTGTGCAGAAGCTTTTTAGTTTGAGGTAGTCCCATTTGTTTATTTTTTCCCTTTGCTTGAGGGGGCATGTCCAAAAAGATATTACTGAGACTGATGTCAGATAGTATACGTCCTATGTTTTCTTCTAGAGTTTTATCGTTTCAAGCCTTACATTTAAGTCTTTAACCCATCTTGAGTTTATTTTTGTACCTGGCCTAAGAGAGTTGTCCAGGTTCAATATGTTTTTTTTTGCATGGATCTCTCCAGTTTTCCCATCGCCACATGTTGAAGAGACTGTCATAACTCCAGTGTATATTTTTACCCCCTTTGTCATAGATTAGTTGACCATATTATGTGAGGGGTTATTTCTGGGATCTCTATTCTGTTCCATTGATTTGTGTGTCTGTTTTTTGCCAGTACCATACTGTTTTCATTATTTTAGCTTGTAATATATTTTAAGATCAGATATATTTTGGTTCTTCTTTTTCAAGATTGCTTTGTCTATTTGGGGTCTTTTGTGGTTCCATATAAATTTTAGAATTATTTGTTCTAGTTCTTATGGGAGTGGCATTGGTACTCTGATAGGAATTGCATTGAACCTTAAATTGATTTTGGTAGTATGATCATTTTAACAACATTAATCCTTTCTATCCCTGAGGATGATATATCCTTCCATTTATTTGTGATCTCTTCATTTTCTTTCTTCAATGTCTTAGAGTTTTCAGAGTAAAGGTCTTTCACCTCCTTTGTTAACTTTATTCTTAGTTACTTTATTCTTTTGGATGCAATTTTGAATGGGGCTGTTTGCTTCATTTCTCCTTCTGTTTGTTCTTTATTTTTATGTAGGACCTGACAGATTTCTGTATATTAATTTTTTTATTAATTCTATTAATTTTGGGTAGGTACTTTAGGTTTTTCTATATATAGTATCATGTCATCTGCATATAGGACAGTTTAACTTGTACCTTTTCTTTTTAGATGCCTTTTATTTATTCGTGTGTGTGTGTGTGTGTGTGTGTGTGTGATTGCTGTGGCTAGGACTTTCAGTACTATATTGAATAATAGTTATAAAAGTCGGCATCCTTGTCTTGTTCTTGAACTTAGAGAAAAAGCTTTCAGCTTTTCACTATTGAGTATGATGTTAGCTGTGGGCTAGTCATATGCAGTCTTTATCAACTTGAACTAAGATCCTTCTATGCCTACTTTGTTAAGAGTTTTTCTTTCTATCATAAATGGATGTTCAATTTTGTCAAATGCTTTTTCAGCATCTATTTAGATAATCCTATGATTTTTATCCTTATTTTTGTTGCTGTGATATAAAAGATAATAGTAGTTATCATATGTCATCCTCAAATCCTGAAGTAAGACAGAACTACATTTTAAGAAAGAATTGAGTCCAAAACTGTTATCATTTTTGAGAAACTTCCTAAGTGCCTACTTTTTTGTCCAAGAGGAAAAACAAACTGCCCTACTGTTGAAATCTAATAAAATAAAGAAAAAATACAATAGAAGAAATTGCTACCTTAGCCAGTTTTGCTCAGTGGATAGAGTGGTGGCCTGTGGACCAAAGGGTCCCGGGTTCCATTCTGGCCAAAGGTATATACCTTGGTTGCAGGCTCCTCCCTGGTTCTGGCCCTGGTCAGGGCTCATTCAGGAGGAAACCAATCAATGTGTTTCTCTCACATAGATGTTTCTCTCTGTTTTTCCCTCTCTCTCACCCTCCCTAAAAACCAATGGAAAAATATCCTCGGTTGAGGATTAAAAATAAGAAAGAATGAAAGAAATTGCTTTGCTTGTGACCAATGCTGAAAAAAAAGACCCTGTGATACAAATATCACTGTTCTACTAAATAGGCTTTGTTAAATCACAATGGATAACATAAATAACATGTGTGATATCTTAAACCCTGTGTATGGGTTTACTAAAATTAACATAATTTATATTAATAGTTTAATGTAAATCTATTTATTTAAAAAACAGTGTTTTATTAGATACAATGCTCTCCTTTACCTTATATAACTTTATTTTTTAATTTTTTTTACCTTATATAACTTTAAAGTAAGGAGATATTCAGTGACTTCAAGGTTATTGTCAAATATGTGACTAACTGCTGAAGTCATTTTATATGTAATCTATTTTTTATTGTATTTCCATTTACAATGCTAAAAATGAATGCTAAAATAAATGTTCTAGAAATACTCTATAGAATCTTGAATATTGCAATTTAAACTGTTGCTATTCTCTCCAGTAGTTCTTGGTAGCCTATAGTAATTAAATAAACTTTAATGGAATGAAAGTAATTTATTATAATCCCCATTAATATTGAAACTAGAGGCCCTGTGCACAAAAATTTGTGCACTCGGGGGAGTCCCTCAGCTCAGCCTGTGCCCTCTCGCAGTCTGGGACCCCTCAAGGGATGACCACCTGCTGGCTTAGCCCCGCGCCCTGGGGGATCGGGCCTAAGCTGGCAGTCAGACATCCTTCTGGCAGCCCAGGAGCCCTCTGGGGATGTCCACTTACCAACAGGGAGCAGGCCTAAGCTGCAGTCGGACATCCTTAGCACTGCTGAGGAGGCGGGAGAGGCTCCCACCACCACCGCTGTACTGGCAACCATCAGCCTGGCTTGTGGCTGAGCAGAGCTCCCCCTGTGGGAGCACACTGACCATGAGGGGGCAGCTCCTGCATTGAGCATCTGCCTCCTGGTGGTCAGTGTGTGTCATAGTGACCAGTCATTCCCAGTCATTCTGCTGTTAGGCTCAATTTTCATATTACCCTTTTATTATATAGGAGTGGCTTGCCAGCCTCAGTGAGGGGCTGATGGCTGTTTGCAGGCTGTCCACAGCCCCTTCAGTGTGAGAGTCCCCACTGCGGTGCCTGGACAGCCTGGGTGTGGGGCTGAGGGCCGTTTTCAGACTGGCAACACCCCCTTCAGGGTGGGGGGGGGGCCTGCTGGGGTGCCTGGCCAGTCTGGTTGAGTGGCTGATGGCTGTTTGCAGGCTCGCCAAGCCCCTTCAGGGTAGGGGTCCCCTCTTGGGTGCCTGGCCATCCTGGGTAAGGGACTGAGGGCCATTTGCAGGCTGGTCACAGCCCCTTCAGGATGGGGGGTCTTGCTGGGGTGCCTGGCCAGTCTGGGTGAGGGGCTGATGGCTGTTTGCAGGCTGTCCACAGCCCCTTCAGGGTAGGGGTCCCCTCTTGGGTGCCTGGCCATCCTGGGTAAGGGACTGAGGGCCGTTTGCAGGCTGGTTACAGCCCCTTCAGGATGGGGGGTCCTGCTGGGGTGCCCGGCCAGTCTGGGTGAGGGGCTGATAGCTGTTTGCAGGCTGGCCACAACCCCCAGCCACCCAAGCTCCCAGTGGAGGCTGGCTGGAAGCAGGTGTCTGGGATTAATTTGTCTTATATAATTGAAACTTTGTTGCCATGAGCGGAGGCCTCAGCTGACTCAGGGCTGGCGGGAAGCTTGGCTTCCTCCATCGCCAGGGCAACCAAGCCTCCTGCTTGCTCCAGCTCAGTGGCTGCTGGCCGCCATCTTTGCTGGGTTAATTTGCATATAGTGACTCTGTTTGGCTGGTGGGCGTGGCTTAGGGCATAGCGAAGGTACGGTCAATTAGCATCTTTGTTTTTTATTAGTGTAGATTATTATATTCATTTTACTATAGTTTTCTACAGTAGCCATAACTTTGTGATTTTATCCATCTGAAACTGTGTTCTTGCATTTTTCTGGCCCCAAAATGTATAATTAATCAGAACAAAATAAAAAAAAATAGGTTGGTTCTTTTTTTAAAAAATTTCTTTATTGATTAAGGTATTACATATGCGTCCTTATCCCCCCATTGGTTCTTGATCATTCAAACATTAGTAAAGCTCAGAAATAATTTTTTAGTCTTTTCCCTAGCATTCCTTGATCTACAGAATAAACAGCTTTTATTTTATCAGTTTTAATATTCAACATTTTGGGAACTATTTTTAGTCCTTACTGGCACTGCATGCGCTTTCTGGGCAACTATACCAGATTTATAGCTTTGGAAGTGCTGTGTTATTTATTACCTTCCAGTAATCAATGAAGTGATGTCTTGCTCATGCATATGTCAAAAATGTTAAAGTTTGGAACAATAGATCAATTAATTCTTTCCCAGAACAATAGGCAAAAATATAGCTTCTAATATAGCAGCACATATATTTTTATTCAAAAGCAAAATACTGCTCTTGGAATTTTTATAGCCAACAGCAACTTTCTCTTCTTTGATTTTACAAATCCCTACAAAAAATTATGGTCTCAGATGAGCTTAACATCTTGCTTATTTCAGCAGTTTTTGTCTTGGGTTTGCAAACTCAAAACTTATTTTTGAATTTAGGAAGAAATATAATTCACAAAGAAAATTAAGCCTTTTGCATTACATGAGGTTATTAGAAAGTCCATAATTTTGTCTTAATCTGAACTGGACTTGGCAATTTTGTGTACTAAACATCAATGTCTTTTAAGATGTCAGAATTCAAAATCAACATAAAATGTATTGCATCCAATTTATATTCTATGTTGTTTTCTGAGTTTTTATTTTCTCTTTTTATTGTTTGTGTACATTTGTGTTTGACATATGTGGGGTTTTGCATTTTATAATAATACACTGGCCACTTACCACACTTAATACTTGTCATCATTTCTTCTGAGAATAAAGGTTTACAACTAAGTTGTAGTTTTACCAGAAATAGACGCTTTATATTATTATATCCCTAACAGTAACAGTAGTTGTTTTATAAATTGTTTTCTGGACAGTTTTAATAAAATTAAAAAAAAACTAATTAAACAATTATAGCATATTTCTATGCCTACACAGTCTGAGAATTAAAAACAAAAACAACCAAACTCTATCATTTCTCCTTTTGTCTTTTGAAATCAGTATTATTATTTTTCATTCATGCATTTTATCTAATAAATGCTTATTGAATACATTTGTATATGCAGATGCTATGTCCTTAGAGATTATAAATATAAATGAAGCTTGATGCCATGTTATACTATACTCATATCCATCAGTGTATTAAGGCTTAAGTAAATTACCGAGGGACACATAGGAGTGATGCCTAGTGCTCTCACAAAAGGATGAACATTTGGGAGAGATATCCAAGGATTTTCTCAGATAGAGTTTATCCCTCAAAACAAGGGGGCAGTAATTTTAAGTAGGTTTGGAACTGAGGATACTACTGGTCAATTATTAGTATATAGGACATGTCTATGCTAAAGGTAGCAAGGTAATGAGTTAAGGAGCCATACATTTTTAGTTCTCCTTTTCAGCTTCCCGAGTGTTTGCATGTCATGGTCTAACATACAGAAGGCTCATGTGGTTGTGAATGTCAGGTGAACTGCCATGGGGTAGAAAAAATGTTGAATCCATGTGTCAAGTCATCCTTCATTCCTGAAGGAGACAAGAAAAAGAAACAGCCTTGGAATACTCATTCCATAATAATGGTAATAAGCTCATATTGACACTACACTTTGGCATCAAACTTAGATATGTTGAAAATTATGTCTTACATGTGGGCAATTCCTTTACAAATTCCTTGGACAATTAGAAATTTAAATATGTAAATCAGCAAGTCATTTGTAAAGCTCTAAATATCTGGGAAAGATATGCACACAATCACACGACTGTGTGATTTTATAAAATTCATAATGTATTTACTGGCTGGTTCCCCACTCACCTTGATTCAGGGTACTTTAGTGCCTCTTCCTTCTGAAGAAGCATCCTTCCATCAGCCGTGCTTTTTCTCCTGTAGGCTGACAGAGGACAGCGGAGCAGTCAACACACAATACCACTGATTGTAAAGGGCTAATGAAGGTGGTGATTTTATAACATCCTGGGCATTTAGATGAGTGAGATGAAGGGGATCCTTAGCCAGAGGTATGTTGTCATAGGGAGGTAGTCACTGTCAGAAAGAGTGAACATAGATCTTTGTTAAAGAAAATTACGACACCTTAGAATAATGCAGTTGAGTAGGATGTTGTGTACTAATGGAGATGTTTTATATCTGCAATGTCCAACTGGGTGGACACTCAGTTTACATGTAGCTATGAGAACTTTAAATGTGGCTAGTGAAATTGAGGAAATCTTTTTAGATTTTACCTATTTTTAATTAATTAAAATTTAAATACTTGTGGCTAATCACTATTGTATTGGACAGAACAGTCATTGAAGACAGAAGAGCAATAGGGACATTATCCATTATCTGACATGTATTTCTTATTATCAGTCTGCAAATTTGAAAAACCTATTTTTTAAGATTACTGTCCCTTCACATAAAATAATTAAAAGGCAGTTAACATGCTACTCATGGATTTTTCAACTGACATAAACTTGCCTTCATTTGCTTAGGAAAGCAAAGGTCAGTTAAAAATTTAGGTAAATGTTTAAGAACGAAATATAAATATACAAAAACAAAATACACAAACATAAATACATAAAATTTAAAATTAAAATGCATATTCTTTTTCCCAGATATAGTATAGTCATAAATTAGACAATTGGGTCTAAAAATAAAAAACTTATGATAATTTTCTTGTTCTTTTTATATTATATTACATATTCTAGTTTACTCTTATATAACCTATGATAATACTTTATAATATCTACTAGAGGACTGATGCACAAAAATTTGTGCACTCGGTGGGGGTGGGGGGTCCCTCAGCCTGGCCTGTGCCCTCGCGCAGTCTGGGGCCTCTCGGAGGATGTCCACCTGCTGGCTTAGGCCGGCTCCCTGGGGGATCATTCCTAAGCTGGCAGTAAGACATCCTTCTGGCAGCCTGGGAGCCCTCGGGGGATGTCCACTTGCCAGCGGGGAGCAGGCCTAAGCTGCAGTCGGACATCTTTAGCACTGCTGAGGAGGTGGGAGAGGGTCCCGTCAGCCTGGCTTGTGCCTGAGCAGAGCTCCCCCTGTGGGAGTGCACTGACCACCAGGGGGCATCTCCTGCATTGAGCATCTGTCCCCTGGTGGTCACTGTGTGTCATAGTGACCAGTCATTCCCAGTCGTTCTGCTGTTAGGGTCAATTTGCATATTACCCTTTTATTACATAGGATAGAGGCCTGGTTCACGGGTGATGCCCAGCTGGTTTGCCCTGAAGGGTGTCCTGGATCAGGATGGGGGTCCCCACTGGGGTGCCTGGCTAGCCTGGGTGAGGGGCTGAGGGTCGTTTCCAGGCTCCCCACAGCCCCTTCAGGGTGGGGGTCCCCACTGGGTGCCTGGCCAGCCTGGGTGAGGGGCTGATGGCTGTTTGCAGGCTGGCCAAGCCCCCCAGCAGGGATCCTCACCCCATGGGGGTGTGGCCAGCCTGGCTGAGGGGCTGAGGGCCGTTTTCAGGCTGGCCAAGTCTGCGGGCTGGAAGCATGTATCTGGGGTTTATTTATCTTTTATAATTGAAACTTTGTAGCCTTGAGCGAAGCTCAGGGCTGGCAGGACAGGGGGGAAGTTTGGCTTCCTCCATCACCGGGGGCAACCCAAGCCTCCTGTTTGCTCCAGCTCTGTGGCTGCTGCCATCTTATTTGGGTTAATTTGTATAATCACTCCTGATTGGCTTGTGGGCATGGCTTGTGGGTGTAGTGGAGGGATGGTCAATTTGCATGTTTCTCTTTTATTAGATTCGATTTATAGCCCTTATTAAAATGTAATTATTTTCTTAATTAATATAAACCTGTTAATATCAAGACCATAATTAAATTCTTAGACTGTCATTTTTTTTCTCATCTTAGCTAGCATTTAATTTCCATTACATTAGTAAAATGTGTTTACACACTCCACATCCCCAATGCCTAGAAGAATGCTGTGACCATTTTTGCCACTCAGTATTGGCATGCCAAGAAGTAACATTGATTTTTGTAAATTAAATTTATTTTATTTGTAAATTAAATTAAAATTTATTTTTCCTACCCATAAATGAGACATTCTGTATTTGAACTTTTCTAAAAACCTTTTGAAATGTCATTGCAATCATAAAATGATCACTAATCACTAATTCATTTAGATCAAATTTTAATAGTAAATATATTTATCTATATTTAATGTCATTGTCCTAAAAATACACAGTTGAAAGATAGGTTTCAGTTTGCTAATTTTTCACACTCTAAGTGAATATGACATAGCAAATGTTTCCCTCGCTATATATTTTATTTAAAGAAAATGCAGATTGTTTATTGGCTTATGTGAATAAAATATTAATAGGTTGTTCATTTCAGCTGTGTAAAATAAAACAAGATAACAAATATTCATGGATTGCTTCATATGATCTTGCTAGGTGACTAAAGGGTACTTACTCAGTAGTATTCTTTAGTCAGCTAGTGAGATCACTATTTGTGCAGGGCTTATCATATTGTAATTCAGAGGGGACTTTTAAAATTTGTTGTTTTATTTTGATAAATTGGACTTTATCAACATTAAGGTATTTGACTATTTAAAAGACTTGTTGAGAGTATGAGACCTTTTGTGTACGGATAAGCAGTAGCACTGGAGAGAGCCCATGCATACTGATTATGTATTTTACAATTTTAATTGATTGAATTTCCTTGGATTGTTCAAACATCAGAGACTGTACTTTAAAAATTCCCATAATCTGATTTCATGTGATGAAAATAATATAGGTGCTGTTTCAAATTTTACATTTTGGCATGTAACTTCATTCCACTGTGCTTACTCATTTAAAAAAATGTGTTTTTAATCTCCAAAAAAATTTTACTTTTAAGAATTGTTCTTATAGAAAAAAGATGAAATTCTGTGTATTTTACACAAGGTTATATTCTTATCAGAGTTTCATTTTCTCACCTCAGCAAAGGTTTTTGCTATATTTTTTAGATGTAATATATGTGCTACTGCCTTGGACGAATATTTCATATTCTATTGTAACTTATCGTGGTGAAAAGCCATCGGTACAACTGAAATCTACAATAAAATATTTTATTTATATGGAGTAACTGTGGTTAATTCACTTATAACTTCATTCACCATGTGAAACATAGTGACAATTCTTTTTAAATATTCTACATACTTCTTCCTTTTGAAACTTTAATAGTTCACATGAGTTACATTCATTATTATAAAATGCTACAACCTTAAAAACCCTCAGGACATTTTCTAGCAGAACTCTTTAATTTTAAAAATGCCTAGAGATGTTAAGCGACTTGCTTATGATCATAACATTAGTTATAGGCAGAGTTGGGACTTAGAATTCAAGTTTTCTGGCATCTATTTCTGAGCTAATCCTATATCATGTGGCTTTGAGAATTTGAAAATTGGTCTATTACATAATAACATAAGTTAAATGTTTCATTCTATATTTTCCAGGGTCAAAATGTTTTTGGGCTCGATGTCATTGAAACGCCAGAAGGAGACAAGATGCCACAACTGATTGTTCAGAAGGAGTTAGATAGGGAAGAGAAGGATACATATGTAATGAAAGTAAAGGTTGAAGATGGTGGTTTTCCTCAAAAATCCAGTACTGCCATTTTGCAAATAAGTATTGCTGATATAAATGATAACCACCCAGTTTTCACGGAGAGTGAAATTGAAGTCAGTATACCAGAAAATGCTCCTGTAGGTACTTCAGTGACACAGCTCCATGCCACAGATGCCGACATAGGTGAAAATGCCAAAATTCACTTCTATTTCAGCAATCTAGTTTCCAACATAGCCAAGAGGCTATTTCACCTCAACTCCTCCACTGGACTTATCACAATCAAAGAACCACTGGATAGGGAAGAATCACCAAACCACAAGTTACTGGTTTTGGCAAGTGATGGTGGGTTGATGCCAGCAAGAGCAATGGTGCTAGTAAATGTTACAGATATTAATGATAATGTCCCATCAATCGATATAAGATACATCATCAATCCAATCAATGGCACTGTGGTTCTTTCAGAAAATGCTTCACTCAACACCAAAATTGCTCTCATAACTGTGACAGATAAAGATGCTGACCATAATGGTAGGGTGACATGCTTCACAGATCATGATGTCCCTTTCCGATTAAGGCCAGTATTTAGTAATCAGTTCCTCCTGGAGACGGCTGCATTTCTTGACTATGAGTCCACCAAAGAATATGCCATTAAATTACTGGCCGCAGATGCTGGCAAACCTCCATTGAATCAGTCATCCATGCTCCTTATCAAAATAAAAGATGAAAATGACAATGCTCCCATTTTTACCCAGTCTTTCATAAGTACTTCTGTTCCTGAGAATAACTCTCCTGGCTCCCAGTTGACAAAAATAAGTGCAACGGATGCAGACACTGGACGTAATGCTGAAATCAGTTACCTGTTAGGCGATGATGCTCCATCTGAATTCAACCTGGATCAGCGTACAGGCATTCTGACTGCAATGAAGAAACTGGATAGAGAAAAACAGGAAAAGTATTACTTTACAGTTCTGGCAAAAGATAACGGGATTCCACCCTTAATAACCAATGTCACAGTCTTAGTGACAGTTCTTGATCAAAATGACAACAGTCCAATTTTCACACACAATGAATACAATTTCTATGTCCCAGAAAACCTTTCTAGACATGGCACAGTAGGACTAATCACTGTAACTGATCCTGATTATGGAGAAAATTCTGCAGTTACTCTCTCCATTTTAGATGTGAATGATGACTTCACCATTGATTCACAGACTGGTGTCATTCGACCAAATATTTCATTTGACAGAGAAAAACAAGAGTCTTATACTTTCTATGTACAGGCTGAGGATGGTGGTAGGGTATCACGTTCTTCAACTGCCAAAGTGACCATAAATGTGGTTGATGTCAATGACAACAAGCCAGTTTTTCTTGTCCCTTCTTCCAACTACTCCTATGAATTGGTTCTACCATCCACTGATCCGGGCACAGTGGTCTTCACAGTAGTTGCTATTGACAATGACACTGGCATGAATGCAGAGCTTCAGTACAGCATTGTAGGAGGAAACACAAGAGGTCTGTTTATAATCAACCAAACAACAGGCAACATTACAATGAAGGAGAAATGTGTTTTAGCAGACCTTGGTTTACACAGACTGGTAGTCAAAGCTAACGACTTAGGGCAACCTGATTCTCTCTTCAGTGTTGTAAGAGTTAATCTATTTGTGAATGAGTCAGTAACTAATGCTACACTAATTCATGAATTGGTGCACAGAAACGCTGAAACATCAGTAACCCAAAATATTGAGACAACTGATGCATCCTCCCCAACCACTGACTATGTCAAGATCATGGTTGCCATTGTTGCTGGCACCATAACTGTTATCCTTGTTATTTTCATCACTGCTGTCATAAGATGCTGCCAATCACCACACCTTAAGGCTGCTCAGAAAAACAAGCAGAATTCTGAATGGGTTACTCCAAACCCAGAAAATCGGCAGATGATAATGATGAAGAAAAAGAAGAAGAAGAAGAAGAAGAAGCATGCCCCTAAGAACTTGCTGCTTAACTTTGTCACTATTGAGGAAACTAAGGCAGATGATGCTGACAATGATGGAAAGAGCATCACACTAGACCTTCCCATTGAGCTGGAAGAGCAAACCATGTGCAAGTACAACTGGGGCACTACACCTACTACTTTCAAGCCTGACAGCCCTGATTTGGCCAGGCACTACAAATCTGCATCTCCACAGCCTGCTTTCCAGATCCAACCAGAAACTCCCCTGAATTCAAAGCACCACATCATCCAGGAACTGCCTCTTGATAATACCTTTGTGGCCTGTGATTCTATCTCCAAGTGTTCCTCCAGCAGTTCTGATCCCTACAGTGTTTCTGAGTACAGCTATCCGGTGACAACTTTCAAGACCCCTGTGTCTGTACACACCAGATTGGTAGGTATTCACAGTTTCTAACTAACTTTTCTAATTTTATTTTGTTTTGTTTTTTAATTATTTTAAGTTGAAGTAGAATTTTACAATATCTATTAACTCAAAAAAGGATCAAAACAATCATACTCTGCAGAAGTATTTAAATAGATATATGGATTAATTTTAAGTTTGGTAGAAAATGAGAACAAATAACTCCTTTTTTTAAAAAAAAATCTTCACCCCAGGATAAATTTTCCATTGATCTTTAAAGAGGGAGTAAAGAGAAAGGAGGCGGGAGGGGGGAGAGAGGAAGAGGAACATCAATGTGAAAGAAACACATCATCTGGATGCCTCCTGCATGCTCCCCAACCAGGAGCCAGGGATCCAGCCTGCAACCAGGGTGCATGCCCTTCACCAGGAAATGAACTCGTGACCCTTTGGTCCATGGGCTAACACTCTAACCACGGAGAAAAACTGGCCAGGGCCTAATAACTCTTGATTGTAGAAAAACTTGGTCTGAACCATGATTATAATAGGGCCAAGGTTGTCTGTAGATGTCAGTATAGCACATCTTGCTATAGAATATACTGGAAAAACTCTAAAATATAGGGGTCCTGGCACTGTCCTCAGTACCATTGTGTGCATGAGCATCAGAACAGTTGAGGCCAGACCCATCACACTAAAGCTGTTTATAATCTATCTGATAAGTAGGTGTTAAAAGTGTTGAGAATCCCAGCTTCACTTGAGAAAATCTGTGTGTACTAAAAACATTCAAATAACATCAAGACATCTTCCCTACCCACAATGCCCCTAAGCCCATACAATGAAAACAGAGTATCATTTTCACATTAAGTATTTACCATTATTCTGTTTCAGAAAATCTATATTCAAACAATGTAACAAGAATGGGATTAGAAAAATGAAGTCTTCTTACTCAGTCTCATCTTCAAGCCAGAGAATGAAATATACATAAGATCTCTATTTTAGATATTCATTTAAGTATTTCCATATTTATACAATACATTGAGAGTCCTTCAGGATACATTCCTGAAAGATAATGGCTTTTGGAAAATGAAATATGCTTGCTTTCTCTAATGGACAAGAAGGTAAATAAAGGCATAGTAAGACCCAAGAAATCTTTAAACAATAATTTAAAACCCAAAAATAAATTTATGAAAATAATGTATACAATGTTTTTTATCTGTATCCCATGGAGAAGAAAAATGAATAAAAATTTATCCAGAAATTCATAAGCAAATTAAATTATTTAAATGTGGTTATTTCCTTAATAAAGTGATGTACTTTATCTATTTTTATTTTTCTCAAAGTCAAGCCACATGTTGACTTCATTATTTTGTCTTTGTTACTCTTAAAAAAGTCATCATCTCAGTTTCAGTGAATGAAAGTTTTTGAAACCTATGCAGGGTTAATAAAATGATAGTGATGTGAAAGTGAATATAAGGGTCTTCTCAACAAGGTTAGAAATAATAAAGAAGTCTATTAGGATTCAAAATAACAATGAATCTACCATATTTTAAGAAATTATTTTAAGAATCATGGTCATTCAAGGATAGGTATGGTTTAATTATAGCATAACATGATTTTTCTCTTTTAAGCACACAGTAAAGGATGTGTATGTTGTTACTATAAGTCCATAGTTATACTATTGCAGATGATAAAACAGAACCTTTCGTCACTTTGTGGAAAGTTTCTGTTATGTCTTAAATGAGTTTACAAGGCAGTAGTTATTTCTCTGATATGAATGGGCCCCATTTTTTCTACTTCAGTGGATCTTAGATGGGTTACAAACACAATAAATGCCTAACATCTTGGGATGTGTTTTTGTTAATACTTAACAATTGAAAATGGCACTCTTATTTTCTGATTTTTTTTGGTTATTATTCTTTTTATTGGAAGCATTTCTCAACAGGAAAACATCCTTTATGCATAACACTTCATATGTATTTTGTATACTAAAGCACTTTTCCTTGGACTAAATTTGTGACTCACTTAAAAGTGTATAAGAAAGGTAATGTTTGTGCATTACATTTGCATATCACCATTTTTAACAGATTGGCTAATGTAGTTTGTTAAAAGAGTAAATTCTGATTTCAACTGTTTTGGAAAGCATGGAGATGTTTTATGAGATAGATTTATTTTACTTGAGAATATACAGTAAGCAAGGCATGGATGAAAAGAAAAAATTAAAGTGTTTTCCAAATATCCTCTTTACTTATTGTTGGCATGTGGTAATTTTTTATAAGTAGTAAAATTAATAACTTTATCCATGACGGCATTTTATTTTATTTAGCTAAGAGATATTTTCCTAGACACAGGACAAATAAATTAAGGAGATAGGCAAAATAAGTAAAGGAAACGTTAATGAGAATAAATTTTTGGTTACCGTTAGTTTTTTATTAGCTAAAAAGACTATCTTAGAATCAATGAGTTCTTAGATGACTTATTCTATTTTTTCAGATCTTAAAAATAGGTAAATTATATATTTTATGTATTTCGTTCACAGTTGTTTCATATTAATTACTAAATATTTTCTGGACATGAATTGGAGAATTTTGGCAGATTAAAATGATATTAAACATAATGTGATTCCTTTTATTTTGTGCTGCATTTGCAATATTCTTCAGCCTATGTATATACTCTTTAATTTCTGATTAATTCCAGGATAGCCACCTTATATTCACTGATGTTGCAGAATGCTAAGAAGCTAAGTGAGCACTGAAAAAAAAAACCTAGTGTATATAAAAATTCAAATGCAGTAGGGGTCTTCTTCTTAAAGAAAAATCATACAAAATGGGGGAAAGTGTCAGCCAATAAAATAAAAATGCATTATTCCTTAAGGAAACTTTGACAGTGGAATAAAATATTACTGTTAGCAGAAGGCAAATATTCCAGTTGATTTTAAACAAAGTAAGAAATGCATTTTTTAAAGGGGAGTTTAGTATTCTATTTACATTTAGCTCCTTACTCATCTGAAAGGGAAAGGGAATAAATGGAATGGTTCTATTAGGCTGCAAAAATATAAGGGATTTATCAGAAATTTCATGTTTTAAAAAGGCAATAAAATATTTTCTATAATTTTTATGACACTGTTGTTCAGAAAAAATATGGAACATTTATGAGATAGAATTGTCTCTATTGTATAAAACCTTTGATACTTGAGGATTATGAAGCTCTTCTTTGGTACAAAGTTTTAGAAGTATTCTGGAATGTACTTTATATATAGCATGTTACCCCCAAATTTATATACTTTAACAGTTAGTAGCTATTAAATGAAAATGAAATACATTTTAATAAATACTGCATTTATAATTATTCAAAGTGTGCATATACATTTTGGGGGATATCCTGTATATTGTAGTGGAAATGAAAAACATAAAATTTAAAACTGATTCACCTTCAGTTAACATCTTTCAGAGCAAGCAGATAGCTTTTGGTTGGCATGACTCTAAGAAAACACTAAGTAACACCATTTTAGAATCAAATTGTTTTTGTTATTTTTTTTGTAGTTTAGTCTTTAACTTTAAGTTGTTTAAAGTATTACAAGTAGTAGAACATATTTCTCCTTTTCCCCCCTTTCACCTTCCCCTGGCCTCCCCCACCCCCCAGCACATGCCCTCACCCCCCTAGCGTCTGTGTATACTGGTTATTTTTATATGCATGCACATGAGTCCTTTGGTTGATCTCTTACTCCCCTGAAGTTTGACAGTCTGTTCCATGCTTCTCTAACTCTGAATCTATGTTTTGTTCATCAGTTTATGTTGTTCATTATATTCCACAAATGAGAGAGATCATGTGATGTTTATCTTTCTCTGACTAGCGTATTTCACTTAGCATAATGCTCTCCACATCCATCCATGCAGTTGCAAATGGTCAGGGTTCCTTATTTTTTACAGCAGTGTAATATTGCATTGTGTAAATGTACCAGGGTTTTTTAATACATTCATCTGCTGATGGGCACTTAGGTTGTTCCTAAATCTTAGCTATTATAAATTGTGCTGATATGAATGTAGGGGTGCATATAGTGGGATTACTGGGTCAAATGGAAGTTCCATTTTTAATTTTTTTGAGGAAATGTCATACTGTTTTCCACAGTGGCTGCACCAGTCTGCATTCCCACCAGCAGTGTATGAGGGTTCCTTTTTCTCTGCATCCTCGCCAGCATTTGTCATTTGTTGATGATAGCCATTCTGACAGGTGTGAGATGGTACCTCATTTTCATTTTGATTTTCATCTCTCAGATGATTAGTGATTTTGAGCATGTTTTCATATGTCTCTTGGCCTTCTGTATGTCCACTTTCAAAAAGTGTCTATTTAATGTCCTTTGCCCATTGTTGATTGGATTGTTTATCTTCTTTTTATTAATATGTCTGAATTCCCTATAAATTTTGGAGATTAGACCCTTATCGGATATAACATTGGCAAATATGTTCTCCCATGCAGTGAGCTTTTTTGGTGTTTCGTTTATGGTTTCTTTTGATGTGCAGAAGCTTTTTATTTTCATGTAGTCCCATTTGTTTATTTTCTCCTTAGTTTCCATTGCCCTAGGAGCTGTATTGGTAAAGATATTGCTATAGCATATTTCTGATATTTTTCTGCCTATGGATTCTTCTAAGATTTTTATGGTTTCCCATCTTACGTCTAAGTCCTTTAAATAGTACATATGTCTCCCCCCCCTTTTTTTTTTTTTACCATTGACCTTCCCCTGGCCTCCCCTACCCCCCAGCACATGCCCTTACCCCACCCCTCCAGTGTCTTGTGTCCATTGGTTATGTTATATGCATGCATATAAGTCCTTCGATTGATCTCTTACCGCCCCCCCCCCACTCCCCAGCCTTCCCGCTGTAGTTTGACAGTCTGTTTGATGCGTCTCTGCCTCTGTATCTATCTTTTTGTTCATTAGGTTATAATGTTCTTTATTATCCATAAATGAGTGAGGTCATGTGTTATTTTTCTTTCTCTGACTGGCTTATTTCATTTAGCATAAAGCTCTCCAGTTCCATCCATGCTGTTGTAAATGGTAAGAATTCCTTCTTTTTTACAGCAGCATAGCATTTCATTGTATAGATGTACCACAGTTTTCTAATCCACTCATCCGCTGATAAGGCACTTAGGCTGTTTCCAAATCTTAGCTATTGTAAACTGTGCTGCTATGAACATAGGGTTGCATATATACTTTCTGATTGGTGTTTCTATTTTCCTGGGATATATTCCTATAAGTGGGATTACTGGGTCAAATGGAAGTTCCATTTTTAATTTTTTTGAGGAAATGTCATACTGTTTTCCACAGTGGCTGCACCAGTCTGCATTCCCACCAGCAGTGTATGAGGGTTCCTTTTTCTCTGCATCCTCGCCAGCATTTGTCATTTGTTGATGATAGCCATTCTGACAGGTGTGAGATGGTACCTCATTTTCATTTTGATTTTCATCTCTCAGATGATTAGTGATTTTGAGCATGTTTTCATATGTCTCTTGGCCTTCTGTATGTCCACTTTCAAAAAGTGTCTATTTAATGTCCTTTGCCCATTGTTGATTGGATTGTTTATCTTCTTTTTATTAATATGTCTGAATTCCCTATAAATTTTGGAGATTAGACCCTTATCGGATATAACATTGGCAAATATGTTCTCCCATGCAGTGAGCTTTTTTGGTGTTTCGTTTATGGTTTCTTTTGATGTGCAGAAGCTTTTTATTTTCATGTAGTCCCATTTGTTTATTTTCTCCTTAGTTTCCATTGCCCTAGGAGCTGTATTGGTAATATTGTTGCTATAGCGTATTTCTGATATTTTTCTGCCTATGGATTCTTCTAAGATTTTTATGGTTTCCCATCTTACGTCTAAGTCCTTTATCCATTTTGAGTTTATTTTTGTGTATGGTGTAAGTTGGTGTCTAGTTTCATTTTTTTTTGCATATATCTGTCCAATTTTCCCAACACCATTTATTGAAGAGACTGTCTTGACTCCATTGTATGCTTTTGCCTCTTTTGTCAAATATTAATGGAGCATAATGGCTTGGGTCAATTTCTGAGTTCTCTGTTCTGTTCCATTGGTCTATATGTCTGTTCTTGTGCCAGTACCAGACAGTTTTGAGAACCATGGCTTTGTAATATAGCTTGATATATTACAAACCAGAGGTATTGTGATCCCTCCAACTTGTTTTTCTTTCTCAGGATTGCTGTGGCTATTTGGGGTCTTTTTTTTTTATTCCAGATGAATTTGTGGAGAGTTTGTTCTAGGTCTGAAATATGTTGTTGGTATTTTAATGGGGGTTGTCTTAAATCTATAGATTGCTTTGGGTAGTATGGGCATTTTAATGATGTTTAATTGATTCTACCAATCTATGAACATGGTATATTCTTCCATTTCTTTATATCGTCCTCCATCTCTTTTTTCAATGTCCTGTAGTTTTCTTCTGTGTATAGGTCTTTTACCTCCTTAATTAAGGTTATTCCTAGGTATCTTAATTTTTGTTGTTGTTGTTGCAATGGAAAATGGGATTTTTGTTGTTTGTTTCTCTTTCTGTGAGTTCATTATTAGTGTACAAAAAAGCCATAGATTTATGGGTGTTAAATTTGTATCCTGTTACATTATCAAATTCATTTATTAAATCTAGTAGTTTTTTTATGGAGTCTTTAGGATTTTCTATGTACAATATAATGTCATCTGCAAAGAATGACAGTTTTACTTCTTCTTTTCCAATTTGGATGGCTTCTAGTTCTTCTTCTTGTCTGATTGCTATGGCTAGCACTTCCAATACTATGTCCAACAGGAGTGGTGAAAGTGGGCATCCCTGTCTTGTTCCTGTTCTTAGGGAAAATGGTTTTAGTTTTTGCCCATTGAGTATGATGTATGATGTTGGCTGTATGTTTGTCATATAAGGCTTTTATTATGATCCCTCTATTCCCACTTTACAGAGAGTTTTTATCAAGAAAGGGTGTTGGATTTTGTCAAATGCTTCTTCTGCATCAATTGATATGGTTAGAATCAATTTTGATAATTGTCTTATAAAAGAGATGTACTGCTAAAACCAAACTTAATTTTTAACACAGATGTGCCATCAAAATGTTGTAAATATTGAAAAATAGAGGAATATAATAATGAAAATATAATTTTGAGGGCCTTCTATGTACCAGTCACTATCTTAAAACATGTATTTTAAGTACTCCACTTCCTCAGAAAAAGAAAGAAATTGAAAAGAATACTATCAAATTTATGTAATTAGAGTTGGAATAAACTTGCAGTTTCAGAAATGAGGTTATAAAATAATTCATGGATGTAACCCTGCCTGGATTCAGCATGGTAACAGGAGTGTGAGTTAGTTTGGAATAGGATTGGTATTCAATATTGTTAAATTCAGTAAGTTTGATTTTGTGCCTCTATATCTTAGTAATGTGAGTCTTAGCCATGTAGCATGCTTGGCAACTAAGACTTTAAGAACACTGACATCGGATTTTGATCACGTGTTATTTTTCTTATCCTCGACTGATTCCAGGACATCAACTATTGAAATCTGCAGTGAGATATAACTTCCTAGGAACAACATAATTTTATTCCATTTCCAAAAAATTCCAATGATTTATGATTTCAAAATTTTGTTAAGATCACTAAATTTTAATTTTAATTTTCCATTATAAAGGCAATAAAAAACCTTAAAAATAATGCCCCATTGAACCTTATATTTACAATAGTAGTAATATAGTAATCAAAATATAAAATTAATAGAAGAAACAGTGTAGTTTTAGCATGCCTTTTCTTTCTTTGCTTGCTCTGAATGTCAGCAACTGTGATGTAATATAATGCTGTCCTGATGTACAATCTGATGGTTAATATATCAATCATGAAACATGGAATTACTTGTCCTGTCTGATTGCTGAAGAGTTTAAGCATCATGTCAGGGAGTTTGTAAGTAAAGCAGAACTATCCAACCTAACCTCTTAAAGTTATCCAGGACAAGATATTTTTTAAGACCAAAACTAACAAAAAATTAAAACACTTTAGTTTTTTTTTTAATATTCACTAATGTACTTTTGCTGAGAAAATTATGATTACCCTTCACTCTGCTTAAGTGTTAGAGGATATATTGGGTTTTTATATTGATTTTAATTATGTTGTTCTACTTTAATCATTAAAATTATTTTTGTTGTAATCATGTGTTCTTTTTCTATAAATGCTGAAAAAATGTTTGTAAAATTTTTTATCTTTAAAAAGAGAATATTAAATTCTTTATACTCCCTGATATTTTGAATAAAAGTTTTAATATTTCTTGTGGAAGTAAACATAACCCAAGTTATATGAGAGCAGAAACAAGGATTTAGATACTATATTTTAAAAGATTTTTATCAATTTTGAAACTATTTAGGAAAATATGTTACTTGAGTCATATCTAAATAGACCTAAGTTATTTCTCTGGCATTAAATTACTGACTATGTTATTGCTTTGAGTAATTTGTCTGTTAAACATTAACTCATTTTTTTTTCTCAATTTGAGGATGAATTTATTTCTTACACAAGTGACTAAATGCTTCAAATTGGATGTGAATTACATTTTATTAGGGAAAACATAAAGTGTACAATTTTCCACTGTATTCTTCCACCTGCTTAGGACTTTTTAACACTGCTAACAGATATTTAAAAATACAACATAATTTCTTGGGATATAACGGGAGTATAAAGGACCCTTATAATTAAGACATGACATATGTTTCCTGGATTTACATTCAAATGCTTTATTGTGTATCATTTTACCTTGGAAAGGGTAAATAGGATTTGGTCAATTATGTATGTACATTAAATTAGTGTATTATTTGGAGTGTTCTTAAAGGTAAAGGTATTTAGAAGAAGTTAATGCTCTATTTAGCATTTCAAATTAAAGTAGTTATTATATTTTTGACATCTAGGTGATATGGTTACTGTTAAAATTTAGTGTTCCTATTTACCCAAAACAGAATTCCTTGTACCTCCAATCATGTCAGGTTTCTGACTTTCTAAATATTAGTTAGTTATAATGACTGTGTGTGTAACTGTTTTACTAGTAATGAGAAATGTCATGTAAGTTAGAGTATTATCTTACAACTATTGTAGAAAAATACTTAAAATTCAAACTTATCTTTGTGAAAGTCATTCATTTAGAATCTATCTACACTAATAAAAGAGAAATATGGTAATTAGCGTACGACCGCTACCCTTCCCATTGGCTAATCAGCATATCCTTATGCAAATTAACTGTCAGCCAAAATGGCAGCCGGCAGCCATGC
>NW_005371125.1:1583459-1585707 GCF_000412655.1 Myotis brandtii | reverse complement strand
AGCAGGTGGTCATCCCCTGAGGGGTCCCAGACTGCGAGAGAGCACAGGCCGGACCCCCCTCCCCCCGTGAGTGCACAAATTTTTGTGCACTGGGCCTCTAGTATATATATAAAACCCTAATATGCAAATAGACTGAATGGCAGAACAACCAAACAACCGAACAACCAAACAACCAGTTGCTATGACCTGCGCTGACCATCAGGAGGCGCACACAGAACATGGAGGGCATCAGCCATGGCAGGATGGTGGAGCAGGTGAGCAGAGACACCAGACTAAGGCAGGGTGCCGGTTACTGTCATTGGGGAGAGCCTCTGGTGGTTACTGAAAATTCTTTGCTCCAGTGTGCCTTGGTTCTGCTGGGCACTCGCACCTGCTGCTGGCGCCAGCCCCACTTGCACTCACAGCTGGTGCCGGAGCTGCCACTTGCACCCACTGCTGGTGACCGGTGCCTGTCCCGATCACTTGGTGCCATCAGCTGGTGCGAGCAGCAGCTGCTAGCCCTGATCGCTCCTCAGGGTTTCTCCACCTCCCCCTGCTCCTGAGGGGCAATCAGGGCAGTAGCCACCACTTACAACCTACAGTGCCAGCCCCACTTGCACCCACTGCTGGCAACGGCCCCAGTCGCTTTGTGCCATCAGCGGGTGTGAGCGGGGCTGGCGCCATCAGCATGTGGGAGTGGTGGCAGCAGCGGGAGTGGGGCTGCCTGCAGACAGGGGGCCAGGGGCTGCAGCGGGAGGGGCTGGGCGAGTACACAGAGGATGGGCCGAGACCCACCCCTGTGCTCACCGCAGCCCCTCAGCCCACAGTTCCTTTCAAGGTGTACAAATTCATGCACTGGGCCCCTAGTAACTTTATAATTCCTCTCTCACTTCTTTCTGATAAACTAAGTACTTTACATTTAATTCTAATTATTTCAAGGAATGTCAAAACTGAGCCAACTTAGGGGTTCCTAGAGTCAGTGTCCTGCAGTTACCAAGAAGTACTAAGAGTAAGAGTTTCCAAAATCCAATCTTCAATTACTTGTGAATAAAATGATGTGCAAGAAAATGAACCAGTGCTTCAAATATCCCATAGTAAACTACTGTGGCTTCCTGACCATTATATGTAACTAGAGGCCCAGTGCACGAATTCATTCATGGATGGGGTCCCTCAGGGTGACCTGTGGGGATCCAGCCAAAACCCATAATCCAATACCACCTGCCGTGCCTGCCTGCCGCTCCTTCTCATCCTGGCCCTGTTGTGCCTGCTGTGGGCTTGCCCCCTTATCTGGAGAGGCTCACGCCACCACAGTGGCGCTCACTAGCCATGAGCCCTGCATTTGGCGTCCATCATGAGGGGTGTGGGAGGGTAGAAACATGATCTGTCCTCTTAGCAGGCAGTGGGATGCCCTTGCAGGCCCAGGATCTGGATCTATCCCACTGACATTTATGCCGGTTGTTGGGAGCCAACTGGTGGCCACTTTTATATTGTTTCTTATTTACAGAGCATCTAGGGAGGGAAGCAGCCGTGATGACCAAGGCTGACTTCCAGGAGGCCAGGCAGTGCTGTTGGGATCATGCCAGCGGCGCAGGTCCCTTAGTGCCTGGCCCTTCCCCAGAGATTGGACCTGCAGGACTACTGAGGGAGTGAGTGGCTGCTGCCTGGCTAGTTGGCCATCAGGATGGGTTGATCAGGTGAGTGCACTGACCACTAGGGGGCAGCTTCTGCATTGAGTGTCTGCCCCCTGGTGGACAGTGTGTGTCATAGTGACCAGTCAACTGGTCATTTGGTTGTTCGGTCGCTTAGGCTTTTATATATATACTAGAGGCCCGGTGCACAAAAATTTGTGCACTCAGGGGGAAGGGAGGGTCCCTCAGCCCGGCCTGTGCCCTTTCCCAGTCTGGGACCCCTCGGGAGATAACGCCCTGCTGGCTTAGGCCTGCTCCCGGGTGGCAGAGGGCAGGCCCAATCCCTAGGTGCAGCCCCTGGTAGCGCTCAGAGCAGGGCTGTTTGGAGAGTTGGGGCGCCGCCCCCTGTCATGCACAGAGCAGGGCGGATTGGGAGGTTGCGATGCCACCCCCACTCACACTCAGGGTAGGGCCGATTGGGGGATTGGGGCACCGTCCCCTGTCACACTCAAGGCAGGGTTGATGGGGAGGTTGCAGCGCCACCCCCTGTCACGCACAGAGCAGGGCCAATCAGGGGGTTGAGGCGCTGCCCCCTGTCACACACAGAGCAGGGCCCATCAGGGGGGTTGGGGCTCCTTACC
>NW_005371125.1:1579134-1582506 GCF_000412655.1 Myotis brandtii | reverse complement strand
GCCGCCATCTTGGCTGACAGTTAATTTGCATATCTCCCTTATTAGCCAATGGGAAGGGTAGCGGTCGTACACCAATTACCATGTTTCTCTTTTATTAGTGTAGATATATATATATATGCTAGAAGCCCATTGCACAAAGATTCACGCAATAGGCCTTCCTTCCCCTGGCTCCTGGCACCGGTTTTCCTCCAGCACCCGGGACCCAGGGCTTTGGTCCGGCCCCAGTGGGGAAGCCTAGCCTCTTCAGTCTTCAGTCTTCAGTCTTCACTCTTCAGTCTTCAGTCTTCACTCTGGCTGGAGCCTTCAGTCTCTGCCTCCCACCTGCATATGCAAATTAACTGCCATTTTTGTTGGGTTGATTTGCATAGTCACTCTGATTGGCTGGTGGGTGTAGTGGAGTGACACCAATTTGCATGTTTCTCTTTTATTAGTATAGATTATATAAATGCATTTTTATTATTATGATGATGAAGAACATAACATACAATTTTCCATCTTTTTTCTATTATAGTTCATATTCAATATTATTCAGTATTAGTTTCAACAACATCGTGGTAAGACAATTCATATACTTTACAGAGTAGTCCCCCTAATATTTCAAGTACCCCCTCTGGCCCGTACGTAGCTATTACAATATTTTTTTTTTTTCCTCCATAGACCTCTCTCCAGCCACTCCTACCCCCCAGCACATGCCCTCAGCCCCTAGTGACTGTGTCCATTGGTAATGCTTATAGGCATGCATACAAGTCCTTTGATTGATCTCTTACCCCCCACCCCCGCCTTCCCTCTGAGGTTTGACAGTCAGTTCAATGCTTCTCTGTCTCACCGGTTTCTATTTTTGTTCATCGGTTTATGTTGTTCACTGTATTCCACAAATGAGTGAGATCATGTGGTATTTATCTTTCTCCAATTGGCTTATTTCGCTTAGCATAATGCTCTTCAGACCTATCCATGCTGTTGCAAATGGTAAGAGTTCCTTCTTTTTCACAGCAGCGTAGTCTTCCATTGTGTAGATGTACCACAGTTTTCTAATCCATTCATCTACTGATGGGCACTTAGGCTGTTTCCAGATCTTAGCTATGGTGAATTGTGCTGCTATGAACATAGGAGTGCTTATGTCCTTTTTGATAGGTGTTTCTTGGGAAATATCCCTGGGAGTGGGATTATTGGGTCAAATGGGAGTTCCCATTTTTAATTTTTTGAGGAAACTCCATATTGTTTTCCACAGTGGCTGCACCAGTCTGCATTCCTACAAGCAATTGCACGAGGGTTTCTTTTTCTCCACATCCTCGCCAGCACTTCTTGTTTGTTGATTTGTTGATGGTAGCCATTCTGACAGGTGTGAGGTGATACCTCATTGTCATTTTGTTTTCCATCTCTGGGATGATTAGTGACTTTGAGCATGTTTTCATAGGTCTCTTGGCCTTCTGTATGTCAACTTTCAAAAGGTATCTATTTAAGTTCTTTGCTCATTGTTTGATTGGGATGTTTATCATCCTTTTGTTAAGATGTATGAGTTCCCTATAAATTTTGGAGATTAGGCCCTTATTGGATATAACATTGGCAAATATGTTCTCTCATGCAGTGGCTTTTCTTGTTGTTTTCTTGATGGTTTCTTTTGCTGTGCAGAAGCTTTTTATTTTAATGTAGTCTTATTTGTTTATTTTGTCCTTGATTTCCATTGTCCTAGGAGCTGTATCAGTAAAGATCTTGCTACAACAAATGTCTGATATTTTGCTGCCTCTGGTTTGCTCTAAGGTTTTTATGGTTTTACGTCTTACGTTTAAGTCCTTTATACATTTTGAGTTTATTTTTGTGTATGGTGTAAGTTGGTGGTCTAGTTTCAGTTTTTTTTGCATGTATCTGTCCAATTTTCCCAACACCATTTATTGAAGAGGCTGTCGTGACTCCATTGTTTGTTAATGCGTCCTTTGCAAATATTAATTGAGCATAGTGGTTTGGGTCAATTTCTAGGTTCTCTGTTCTGTTCCATTGGTCTATATGTCTGTTCTTGTGCCAGTACCAGGCAGTTTTGAGAACAGTGGCTTTGTAGTATAGCTTGATATCTTAAATCCTTGTGTCATGCACACTCTGATTTCTCCTTTACTGCATACTCTGTGAGCTAAGAGGAATATCTCTTTTTACTTCTGCTTCAGTGACACTTTCAAATATGACTATAATAAGAAAAACTACTCACCACTTCTTTGTATATATGAAGATGGAAATATCTTGAAATATTTATCTACAATCTCTAAAAAAACATTCCCCAATAGTTTGTGGGTGTCATATTTGCTGAAGATAAAAATAGAAACTTTATTTTTAAAGCTATAATACTTTAAAGTTTTACTACTCTTATTCAGAATACAATTTCTGTGAGAAAGGACCTTCAAAATTAATTTCTTTCCTGATCTTTGAGGCTATAATATTTGCCTATGTAAGCCAATGATGACTGAGATTTAACCATATTTAAAATTAGGCCATAGATAAAAATGGATTCTACTTTTGATTATTAACTACCCTTGATCTATTGTTTGCTGATGCTTGAGGAAATAATATTACAATTTGTGAATTCTAGTAAACTAGTTTTCCATGAAAGCCATAGAGAACAAAAATATGTTTTTTACTTGGTTCCCTCTTATTAGTTGCTTTTGTGGCATTTTAAATTTAATTGTTATTACATGTTTGGTTTACCTAGTCTCAGATATCTTTCCATATTTTGCATTGGCATTAATGGACTCCTGAAGAATTCCCAATGAAATGACCTTGTTTGTCTCTCTGGCTCTTATTCTAGTAAATAAATTGAGAAAATCAGAAGGAAAGCAAATATTAAGACTAGTAGTGATAGGTTTTTTGTTTTTGTTTTTTTCTTTGAGTTTTATGTTGAGTTTTATTTTATTTTTATTTTATTTTTTATTGCTTAAAGTATTACAAAGAGTATTACATATGTCTCCTTTTTTTTTCTCTCCTTGACCTTCCCCTGGCTTCCCCTACCCCAGCAGTATCTTGTGTCCATTGGTTATGCTTATATGCATGCATACAAGTCCTTAGGTTGATCTCTTAACCCCTTCACACCCGCCCCCCCGCCAACCCTCCCCAGACTTCCCGCTGTAGTTTGACAGTCTGTTCGATGTTGCTCTGCCTCTGTATGATAGGTTTTTTAAAAAAAGAACTTTTACTGAATTTAATTTATTGAGTAACAAGTAGATTACCACATTGATAAACTACAATGTACTGTGTATTTTCACCCCTGCACACACTCAAAAAGTATTATCTTCTTTTGATTTAAGTCCACAGCACATAAAATGAAAAAAAGAAATATATTCCCTAATTTTACTTTAAATATAAAAGTTATTTTTAGAAGTAGGCTATTCA
>NW_005371125.1:1556094-1579119 GCF_000412655.1 Myotis brandtii | reverse complement strand
TTTAAATTTATAAAAAAATTAATTATATCCATTAATTAATATTTTATGTATACATATGTTTTCTCTGTTGACTACCCTGTTCACATTATCAATGACAATGCACATACTTTAGATTAATTTTTAAAAGTAGAATTTAGATCCAATCAATCAACCACTATTTTATCCAATATTTTTACTAATCTTTTTTATTTCAACACAAAATAATACTGCCTCATTTTACTATTTTGTTGCCTGCATTAATCACTGTTTAATTTGATATTATAATTGTGTCAAGCTGGGTGTGATATAAAACCTAATCTTAATGGAAATGCTACAGGACAAATAGAGCTTAAGAAATCTTACATGAATTTAAGCCACGCACTTTAAATGCTTCCTATAGGTGCTCTTGTGAAACAGACATGTTTCCTTAGGTTTTGTGAAGCACAAGTGTTTTCTTTTTTAATTTTAAGCTTAGGTTTCTAGTATATTCAAAGATGCTATGATACTATAAAGCTGTGTGTGTTCTGTATAGTTACTATTTTAAAAAAGATCTATTGTGCAACTTGTTTTTCATGTATTATGGGTGTTTATCCATGGTTTTATGTGATATTTAGAAATCAAAGTAGACTTTTTAAATTCTAGAGTAGTCATAGGCTTTTATTTTTATTGCATGTGCTGTACACATTCATTGTAGAAATATTTAGGAAATTATAGATTTTAGATGAAGATTTAAAAGTATTTGGTTTATTTAAAGTGATATCAGTAAGTTTTTTCTTCATAAACTTACTGAGTAATTCTGTTTAAAGGCTCTATAACTTTTGAAAGTGGTACACTTTAAAATTACAGAAATATTCTGTTCTTTATATATTATAAATCATACATATATAAAATTTTTACACAATGGTTCTTTGACTTATTCATTATACATAGAGTTTATTTTTATAGTTGTATGATTGCACAAATTCATGTAAAAGTATAGTTTGATTTGCCCATAGTGTAATACAGAGGCATAATACATATCTCCACCAGGAGAGTAACCTCCCCTCAGTGAAAATATCGTCTTGAAACACCTTTTTTAGTTAAAAAGAATGCTATCTAAATGTCTGCCAAATATTCTCTTAGAATGAATAACCAAGTTATTTAATTATTTCCAAGAATTTAAATAACCAACTCTTACCCTTTTCTATTCTAGATACACTCAATTAAAATCACTTTGTCCCTTTTTAAGTGATTAATTATATTTTATTACCCACACATATTGTAGGAACTATTTCAACTTGACAAACATTTTTTGTCAAGTGAAAAAAAATCACATTTCATTAGGGTTCAGATAGTCAAACGGACATAATAATGAAAATGAACTATATTAATGGATATTCTAGAAATATTTGCACTTTTCTTTCTTGTCTTGGAGCCTTATCTTTACCAGTTATTCATTGATTAACCTCATAAAATATTATTCTCTTTGAAATGCACTTTGGATAATTTTCATTCCTTTTGTCTTAATCCTTGGAAAAATATTAGATAACAAAATAATGTTTTCATTAGATAACAATTAGAGAAAGTTCTAAATAATACTACTTTTAGTAAGTAATACTACTTTAAAGTAATACTCTAGTACAAAGAACAACAACTGAAGAAAAGCTGTGCAACATCTAAAATGTGAAGAATTACAAGATCATTAACTATGGTCACTTTTAATTTTTTGATTTTGCTTTGTTATTTGTAGCTGTAATTTAAAAAAAATGAACAGGTTTTTGTGTAAATATATTAGAATCAATATTATAGAGCATCTTTAACTGAAAAACATGTAGATAGTAAAACTGACTGCATTAAATGTAATTTCAGTGCATAAAGTGAGTATAATCTGTATAAAGTGAGTACCTATAAAGTTGTTTTTCTATTGCAATAACATATATTCTGATATTTTTTAAAAATATATTTTATTGATTTTTTACAGAGAGGAAGGGAGAGGGATAGAGTGTTAGAAACATCGATGAAAGAGAAACATCAATCAGCTGCCTCCTGCACACTCCCTACTGGGGATGTGCCCGAAACCAAAGTACATGCCCTTGACTGGAATCGAACCTGGGACCCTTGAGTCCGCAGGCTGATGCTCTATCCATTGAGCCAAACCATTTAGGGCTCTGATATTTTTTAAAGTCTTTTTTTTTGTCAAACAGGGCCTACCAATTTTATTATCATCATCAAGGAACCTAAAATAATATTTAGCACATTAACATCTTACAATTTCAAGTATAAATCATTATTTGTGTTGTATTAACCAGAACATTATATACTAGAGGTTCAGTGCACAAAATTTGTGCACGGGGGGTTTCCCTCAGCCCAGCCTGCCCCCTCTCACAGTCCTGGAGCCCTCAGGGGATGTCCTACTGACAGCTTATGCCTGCTCCCCACGGGGAGCAGGCCTAAACCGCAGTCTGGCCTCCCTCTTCAGGCTGATCGGGGGAAGGTGCTACCCCCATCACCCTGCTGCTGCTGCCACTGCCAGATACCAAGGTGTTTTCATCAACATGGACTCTAGTCCCTTCATCACAAAAAAATGACAACTTTCTTTAGGCATTTTCAAGCTGTCTCTTTCATAGGCTATGATAGGATGTGACATTTATTTCTTTTTTTTTATCCTCACCTGAGGATATTTTTCCATTGATTTTTAGAGAGTGTGGAATAGAGAGGGAAAGACAGAGAGAAACATCAATGTGAGAGGGACACTTTTATTGGTTGCCTTCTGCATGAGCCATGACCTGGGCTCCGGCCAGAGAGGAGCCTGCAACCTAGGTACATGCCCTTGATCAGAATTGAACTCAGACCCTGCAGTCCACAGACCAAAGCTCTATCCACTGAGCCAAACTGGCTAGGGCAGGATATGACATTTCTTAGCCCCTCCAGCAGCAGACCTTCATTTTTTCCTCCAGGAGTGAGGTGGAAAATCCCTAGATCACTTTCTTGGATTCTTATTACTGAAGTTATCAAGAATGCTGGAATTGTTGTACAGGAAGCTTAGCCAATGAGCGGTAAGAAAATGTGTTTCGACTGCAGCTCACACGCAGAGGCGGGCCTGCTAGGGCGCTGTCTCCCAGCAGTGGCAGCAGCCTGGGCACGCCCCCTTGCCTATCCACTCCCACTCCCGGGCCTGCTGGGGTGCTGTCTCCAGTGGCGGCGGCGGCGGTGGCCTGGACACAGCCCCCTGCCTCTCCTCTCTCGCTCCCAGGTCTGCTGTGGCCAGGTGGTGGCTGCGGCAGCAGTGGCTTGGGCATGCCCCCCCACCTCTCCGCTCCAGGGCTGAGCCATCCATGGCTTGCCTCACAGCACAAGCAGTCCCCTCCCACCCATCTGTGTGTACAACCTCCCCCTGAGCCGGTCGTGACTGTTATGGTGTCCCAGCTCATTTGCATATTACCTCTTTATATATCAGTCCTTTAAATCTCCACTACCTCCTCATCCTGACCTCACTGTCAGTTGATGAGCTTGCCTTCATACTTCACTGACTAATCAGGACCCATCAGAGTGGAGCTCCTCATCTTCCTAAGACAGCTCTTCCCACTTTCCTACTTCCCGATCTACTCTCTGCCTTCCTACTCTTAGATAAAGTTATCTACTCCTCTCAACAGCAATCTGTGAATTTCCTTTTTAAAGGGGTTTGCTCCTACAATTATGTTCTCCTCTCATTCATAATCAATTTCTTCTCTATGAAATCATTCCCTTCAACATACAAATGAACTCTGGTAATCCCCTCTGTACTAGTTATCTATTTACTAGAGGCCCAGTGCATGAAATTCGTGCATGAGTAGGGTTCCTAGGCCTGGCCGGCAATCAGGGCCTACCTGTGGGGCAACCGGCGAGGTGATCGGGGGGGCCCCTGCTTGCCTGGGGCCAGTGGGCTAGGGGAAGCTCCTGCTTTGAGCATCTGCCCCCAGGCAGTCAGTGCACATCATAGCAACCGGTCATTCCACCAGTCATTCTGTCAATTTGCATATTAAGATTTTATTATATAGGATTGGCATTCCTGTAGACCCATTGGAAGATAGTTTCTTAATTAACCCAAAGCAATGAAGTAGATAGTAGTAATGCATGTTTACTTAAGTTGTAGTTTTGTGCATTTTATTGTACTCAAATTATTTGAACATTGGCAATATGTTGTCATTTATTAACCACTGTATTTCATATATTATGCTAGATAATGGAGTTTACCATTTCAAATGAGATTAATTAAATATTTCCCAAACTCCTACTATGAGAAAAGCAATTTGGATAATGATTGTAGTTATATTGAGGGGGAATTATAGTTGAGAAGCATGTGAGACAATCAAGGTTCTCCTCTGCTTGTTATTAGTGTAAAAAATCCCACACCCAAGGAGTTTAACTGAAAGATTTTAAAATGTCTTTTCAAAAAATATTTCATTTTCTCCAGTGCAGAAATTTCCTGTGTACACCAGGTTTAAAATCCATTAAAAAGAAAAAAATAAGAACACATAAAAGTGAGAAAATACAAAACCCAAATTTTATCATAATAATTAGGTGTGTGTGTGTGTGTGTGTGTGTGTGTGTGTGTGTGTGTGAATATTGCTCTCAATTTACTTCCTAACTATATATTAGGTACTTAACCTAAACTTCTTGAAATCTGAACTGAGCAAGGATGTTCCTAACCTATTTCAGGAAGCATCTTAAAGTCATCAACACTTTCTTCTTTCTTTATTCACATCCAAGTAGCAACCAAATCCTGTTGATCTTACCTCTAAAATGCATCTGATATTTGTTCCTTTGCCACTTTCTCATTCAGCTCTTTATGACTTACCTTTTCCACTGCTGATGTAATTCTGCTACCTACTTTCATTTGTCCAATCCATTTTGTACCCTTCACCTAGAATACTCTTTCTAAATCACAAATCTGATCAAGTGAAGCCTGTGACAGAAAAACATCCCAGTGTTACCCCATTGCAGACAGAATGTATATTTCAAGAGATTTTACAATTTTAACCAGGTCTACTTGTTCATCCCTATCTCCTGCTACATCATACATCCCACATTTTTGTCATATCTGCTACTCTTTGTATTTTTATCATGCCGTTAATTTTGATACTTATAAAAGGGTGAAAATTTTACCAGAATTATTTAGAGCACTTCCTTTGGTTAAGACATTGCTGTGAGGACAACAAAAATAGTTAAGCTCTGGTCAGTGAAGTACATGCACAATTGTAGAGATAAGGCAAGGAAACAGACACTTTTATTGAAAGAATGTTACCTGTAAATCTATTAAAAATAAAAGAAGCCTGGATGATATGCTTTTAAAATATATTTCCTATGTATTAACATTAACCTAATGTAACTCTTATAAAATTAAAAACCTCAAGTAAATGACTAGGTCATATAACCTTTGAAACATTAGTTTCTGGAAACTATTTCCAGAAAATTGATGCTACATCATTGTGGGAACCCTAATCAGAGTAAGCCAGATGTTCAAGGCCAATTGCAGTGTGGGGGCCCTGTCCAGAGTACGCTGGATGTTCAAGGCCAATTTGCCACACACAGGTGCAAAAGCAAGGACAAGGCAATCTTACTGCATGAACTGTGCAGGTGTACCTTTCTATAACCCAAATATTGATGTCACTATTTGGCAAGAAGCCTCTTTTGTCTGAGTTTGTAGAAAATGTACTACTGACCAGCAGGTGACTGGCTCCTGTGTTTACTACTATTTTAGTAAGGGCTGCTTTGTGCAGCTACTTTGTGAAGCTTCTTTGAAGAACTGTTTTTTCTGATGGCTCCTTGGTAGCAATGGCTACTTGGTCTGCAATAAAGACTCTCCTATACGCCTGTGACTTCTCATGTCTTCTCTGTCTAATACCCGGCGTCCATGGGGGTACAGTCCCTAGCAGAGGAGGGACTTGCTACACAGTTGGCATAGTAAAGTAGGATTAAGGAGTAAGTACTCTGATAATAATTTTTATAATTAATTATAGAAACATTTTTAAACATTTACCTTAGATATTTTTATTCATGCTACATTTCCTGTCCATGATTTTTACTTGAAATAAAACTTATCCAAAGAAAAACAATTCATTTGTTGATCTTAATATATTCCACATGCAAAGAGACCAGAGCACATACATTTTACAGGCATTTTAGTAAAAGAAGCAACTCAGTGCGACATTTCTCTAAAGAAAAAATATGTATAGAAAAACATATTCTGGTTTTCAATACAAAAATATTTTCAATGGTGAATTATAACAAACAATTAAGGATCACTCAGGTTAAAATGTGCTTGTATGTACATAAATACTGTCACTTAAGCACTGAGTATTTGATCATCCCAAATAATAGAAATCATTTTATCCTTTCCTCCCAATGCTGAAAAGCAAAGTTATCAATTCTGTTAAAACAGGAACAGATGGAGAAAACCATAGGATCAAATACAATGTCTAAATTATAACATAGTAGAGTTACTTTGGAAATTTAGAAACCTCATACTCCTACCAAAAACTGTGTGTGTGTGTGTGTGTGTGTGTGTAAGAGAGAGAGAGGTACGTATCTTTAAGGACTGTACTTCTTGGCATACAACCTGAAGCAAAGTTACCACCTGCTACCTAGAACTAGATGATACAAAAATAAACCAAAAAGTTATTTAAGTAGCCCTTTTTTCTTTTGTCCTTATTATGACAGAAAAAAATCTTGCTAAGTTATGTGCAGGAAACATCCTTGGAGATTGGGGTTTTACTTTGGTTAGTTTCTTAAAAGTTTAAACCTGTTTTATTTCACTATCTTAACTAAGAAATAACGTATTATATATCAATAAAATTCTACAATAGGCAAAAAATGAACACATGCATGCAAGCCTGCATACATGGAATTCTTTAGGAAATATATTGACTAAAAAACTAAAGTTGTATTTACTTATAAGTTAATTTCCCATGATTATATGTGTCATCAGATATTATGATGCAAATAACTCCCTTCTTTCGTAAAAAATGCACTAGAACTGCATAAATATATAAAGATGTTCACATTCAGTATACAAAAGTTACATTTATCTAAAACAGCCAAATATTTACATGATTTATATTCTTTTCATAATTTCTGATGTCATCTTCTGCCACTGTGTTTTACATGTTGGCACCTTTTCCAAAAGAGGTAAGTGGATATGTCACCCGATGTGTCTCTGAGCCTGGGTGGATGGACACCAAGTCCAGTCATTAAATTTCTGTGCTTTCTGGAGGGCCCAAGGCCTCCTTCCCAGTTCAGCTGAGCCATGTCTCCTCTCTCAATGTGCTTACTGCTAACAGCCTCCTTGCTTCTCTGCTAGAGATGGAAACAAAATAAACACAAGGGCACAAACACTGGAAGGAACCTAGGAATGAAGGGCCTGGATTTGTGAGTTTGTTTATTCTTTGATAGGCAGTTCGGGCTTGGATTCTGAAGTGTAGGGGAAATCTATAGCTTTTTGGCCTTTGGGCTAAAATCAAGTGACAAACGGTCTTATATCAGGATTACTAAAAACATTTCTATATAACTGGATGAAAGTTTACAAAAATTCATTACTTATTTCACATTTTTGTAAAAGGATTGAATGAACATCATAATGAGTAGGTAAATAATGTTTATTTAGCTCAGTTATAATTATTGAGAATTTTCCAACCCTTCTAGGTAAAATGAAAGTAACTGCTAACTTTCTTAATTTTTATTCAGTGCATATCCCTTGGGAATACAGGGACATTGTAAAAGGGTAATAAATTGGAAATTTGATATAAAGACAGAGCTAAGAACTCAATAGCATGAAACCCTTGCAAGAGTAGTACATTGCCACATTTATAAGGAACAAACTCTCTCCTCATATTATTTGTATTTTTAAATATTTTTAAGTGCTTCTATCAGGACAGTGGAAGAATTACTATTCATAAAATACACCTCTCTTACTCATTTTTAATCTAATAGAGTATTTTTTACTATGATGTATTTCTTAGAAACAATCCTATGTGTAATGAGTCTAACTTAAAGAGTATCATGGCTATATGCCAAATATGCCTTAACTCTATTCCTACCACACCTGTCTTTGTGCTTGTGTGTAAAATTTCAGATTTTATGGTGCATTTTTCTTTTGTGGAGAAAAATTCCATAGACCTTTTCATATGAAAACTCTGAAAATAAATGTCAACATTCCTTTCTTTTTTACATTGGTCTGGCATGTGAAATGTGTTAGAGCCTTAGTCTGACTGATATATGTGCATGGGAAGTACTGGACCCCCTGAGAGAGCCTCTCTTCTTAGCACACGAAGGAAACATATTGTAGGTCAGTCTTCCATATTCTCAGGGCTGTGGCCTCATGTTCACATAGGGACAACTGTCTTGTCTCTTATCTATGCTAATCTGATAAGAGAAATACCCTCAGTTACTTAGACACTTTTGAACAATGTGACTACTTTTACCCTGGAAAACAGGTCTCTGAACATCCTGTCCTTATAATGCATTTTTACAAGTCTTTCTTAGTAATATCACTCTCAGATGTGCTTTAATCAAATCACCTGAAGGCTGATATTCCCTGAGCAATGATCATTGCACTCATTACAATGTCAATATCTACTGTGTGAAGAGTAAAGTTTTTTTTACTCACATAACCTGCTATTCTGAAATTATGTTTTTCACATTGAGAAAAGAATAGTTTACATAGCTAAAGCAACAAGGTGATTAAATCTTAGAAAAGAGATTGAGACATAGGGAGTGGGTTCAAGTGCTAGAAAAACAAAACAAAACAAAACAGAACAAAACACAAAATCCTAACAGGAAAGCAGAAAATGTGGTAAGAACCAAAAGTTTAAACCCATGATTTCTCTCTAACACTGCCTCAATTTAATCAGCTTATATCTTTGTTAATTTGCCTGTCTCCGATAAGGACTACTATTGGCCCTCATACAAGTGATCATTTCTAATGGTATTCATTCCCCAAGGTTTTACCTTTTTCTCCCCTTCAGCAAAAACATCAAACAGTCATATATATTCACCGTGATGTTTCCCAGTGCCTAAAGAAATCTAACTGTCCAGAAAGATCTCCATAAAGGTTCACTTTCCATACAGATCTAGAAATATATATATACTAGAGGCCCAATGCACAAAGATTCGTGCAAGAATGGGCCTTCTTCCCCTGGCTGCCGGCACTGCCTTCTCTCCGGCCCAGAGCCCTCTGGCCCAGAGCCCTCCAGCCCAGAGCCGCCCTTCCGCCTTCCCACACTGCCCAGAGGCCCAGAGCAGTATGGAACGCCTGCATCATCTCCATGGCGATGACGCAAGTGTTCCGCCTCACCCCAGCCGCTCAGCGCCTGCATATGCAAATTAACCCACCATCTTTGTTGGGTTAATTTGCATACACACTCCTGATTGGCTGGTGGACATCATGAAGGTATGGTCAATTTGCATCTTTCTCTTTTATTAGTGTAGATATATATATATACACACACACACATATACATACATACATACATACATATATACTAAAATAAAGTTAACAAAACTTAAATTTAAATCCCAATTTAAAAAGGAAACTGAGAATATGATTATTGCCCTAACCGGTTTGGCTCAGTGGATAGAGAGTCAGCCTGCAGACTCAAGGGTCCCAGGTTCGATTCCGGTCAAGGGCATGTACCTTGGTTGCGGGCACATCCCCAGTAGGGAGTGTGCAGGAGGCAGCTGATTGATGTTTCTCTCTCATCGATGTTTCTAACTCTCTATCCCTCTCCCTTCCTCTCTGTAAAAAATCAATAAAATATATTTTAAAAAAAGAATATGATTATTTTTTTCTAATGTTAACATTTTTGTTTTAGATTTGGATAAACATTTTACTTTAATTATTGAAAATGGTTTATGCTCTTTTTTGTTCTATTATACTGACCAATCGAATTCCCAGAGCTATAGTATTTCCTATAATCTTTATGAGATATATTGTTACATCTGTGATGTGCATTCATTTTAGAGATAGAATGGGGCCTTAGAGACCATGTGGTATGCTAGTCTGTTTGTATTATTTGATAGATGATGGAACCAATGCCTGAGAGAGAAACCACTTTTACTGAGCACCTATTTTTTTCAAACAGTATGCTGGATACCTTACACATGATAGCTCTTCATCTCAGGAAGGCTATACAGTAAGTGGCAGAGAAAGAATCTATGGCTATATCTAATTAACTCACAAGTTTTCCTTCCTCTGCACATCTGATGGTAAAGCCATGGCTTCCACATCTCCTGACTTGAAGTTCAGAGACCCTTTTATCACTTTCCAATTAAATTTCTCCTCTGCTCTACAAATCAACACCCAGTTTAAGTAGATTTTCCCAACTCTCTTTGCCTCTTCCTAGAATAACTCTCATGCATTTACACTCCAGCAGATGATATTCTAGGTGATTCTTGTTATTAGATTATCATAAGCTTGGCAAGCACTGTGTTCATTCTAGAAGTTATTACTATTAGCAGATATATGTCATGGGACACAATTTCCTGCGAACTGGTCAGTTGGAAACCTGCAAATATCATAGACAACGAAGCCTCTCTTCTTCCATCTAGCTTCACTCTCACTATATGAACCCCAGAACAAAATTTGAAAATAGTGGCTCTTCAAAAAGTATCTAATCAAATTGAATTTTACCAGACAGTGTGTTTATATTGAAAGTTCTCCTCCCCTTTCTATTCTGCCTTTGCAATATTTAAAAAATTATACAATTATAATGTCCTGCAGTTTGGTTAGCCAAAAGATGAATTGGAAATGGAAGGGTATATATGTGTATCACCCAATATACATGTAAATTCTATATTAATTTACAATAAAAAGAAATGTTTTAATATATTTAGTATAGGTATGAATTGCTAATTAATATGATGAGACATATTGGTAATAACCAGAAATATGTATTAAAATGCACTACCAGATATATATTAAAAGTATTAAAATGACTAATTCAAGTATAACATAAATTTTTACTTTAGTCATTGATACATACTAACTTTGAATTACATAGGAGAAATTGAAACAATATTTTGTTTCTGGATTACACTCCTAATTTAACCAATTCATATGTATCTATAGGAACATTAAATTTAAATAGTGTCCAATAGTATACAATATATTTGGTTCCAAATGGGAAAGTTGAAGCCCTTATTTAGGAAGCTTAATTAACTCCTTAGGACCACTTAGGGAACATATATAGAAAGACTGTGCTACATTAGGTCCTGAAAATAAGAACTGGGAAAAAGCACGAAAGGTGGAAAGGAGAGTTGAAGGGAAAATTTGAGAGGACCTGCTAGTTGACAGGAATAGTGCTAGGCACACTGGGAAACAAGATGTAATGGGATGTGATTGGGCATAAGAGATTGACTTGGATTCCAACTCTGGATTTTCATGTTTCAGCTGTATGGTTTTTAACCTCTTTGAGACTCAGTATCTTCATATTTTCAGTTAATATTAAGATACCCAGTTGTGAGGATTAAATGACATGATGTATGGAAATGTGAATAGCACAGTGTCTGGCATAAAGTAGACAATAAATATGTCCTGCTCCACATTGATGAACTCATCATTTAATTTTCTGAATAATACAATTAGTTAGATATTATTGATTTCACACCCATTTTATAGAGGTCTTAAATGGGTCTTAGAGAGCTTCCATAATTGTCCAAGCTTGATTTAACCAATTTAAGTGCTCTTTCCTTTACACCAAAGCTGTCTCAAATAAAGAGTCTAGGCAACCCTGTTTTTATTAACTGCTTAATTAAAACTGACCCAAAGTAATCTTGCCTTTTGAACTATATTATTGTGTGTACTTTATGGGAGCCTGAATGGAAGTACTGAGTGTTTCTGTGCAATAACGTTAACTTTAAAAATCTTTCAGTCGCAAGAGGATAGACTTTTATATATAGCTGGTGGAAATAAAGTCTTGGTTCTAATGATTGAGAAAAAATGATAAGGCTGAATTAGTGTTAGAATCATAAAATATAATATGAAGAAGATGAGACAGAATGTGAGAGTGATTTGTCCTAGTTCATGCAGTTAGATTTTAAAATAATCAGGTGATGAGTATTAATCTACTGACTTTCACTTCAGGATTTTTTTTACCACTACATAAACAACTTATAGTGTGTGATAACTTTGTGTCCTGAGTAACAACTGTATAAAGTTATGTTGAACAATATTAAAATTGAGGGGAAAGTGAAGCTAACAAAAATAGAACTGTTGTAGGAACCAAACCATGGCTGAGGTTTACCTTTCCTATTGAATAAATCTAGTGCGCCCTTGGATGGTCACTTATTCCCTCTGAGAGTCACTTCCTTTATGTGTGAATGGGAGAGAATAGCTTTTTTAAAACCTTAAATGAGATGATTTTTCAAAAATCATTTGAAAAAATGAGAACTCCACATAAACAAAAATCGTTACGAATACTATGTAAATAAACAAGCCTTTAAACTGCTCTCCAATCAAGTTTCTTCCTTCACAAGATGCTGAAAATGATGGGTTCTTGATTACAAATTCCTTATTAATATTTCATGCAAGTGCCCAAAATGGCCATCTTGTTATTATATGGGGGAGACTGAGAGACTCCTGTGTTTCTGAAATGCAATTTCTAATTCATGAACCAAATTACATCAAGTATTTCTTAGAATAGCTCCTAAGCACATAAAATTAAATCCTAAAAAAAATATAAGTTTTTGTATGGCACTTAAAGGAGCTGAGACAGCTTTCAGTGCCAAGTAAGAGCCATTTTAGAAATGATAGAGCTATCAAAAAATGAAAAAAGAGAGAGATAAAACTTATTGTGTGCCTACTTTGTGTCGGTCACACTGAGGCAGCAGGGAAGGGATGACCTGAATCGGGCAGTGTGAGTTCCAACCCTGACTTTGTGGTCTTCAGCTGTTGTTTCTGGGTCTCAGGATCTTCATAAAAGTGGCAAAAAATAATGTGAACCTCATAGAGTTGTTGTAATGATTAAATGAGACAATCTATAAAATGTGACTGGCACATAACAGTCACTTAGTAAGTGCTAGTGCTTTTTATCAATTGTCTCAACTAATCCACCCAACTAACCAATGAACAAGACATTATAGCATCATCTTCATGTCACAAATTAAATTGGGAGACAATCTCATAGTTTCAGTAATTTACTCGAGCTAGGCAACTGTCTGAAATTTCATCAAGATTGTCCTACCTCTCAGTTGTAAGTCCTTACTTATCCACCCTTCTGCCCCCGGCATAAGACCCAAAATATCTCTGTGCAGAGGTAGTTTACAAACACAGAAAATTCAAGTTATTCTGCATGGCATTAAATAAATACTTAACTTTTCCACAATTTTTTCCTTAGGCATATAGAAATATGATATAAGTAGGACTCTATTTCCTAAACTATGGATAAATGACTTTAGGGGAAAAGTTTATAATATAATGACAAGAATCTGACTTAATATGTAGTTTTAATATTAACCATATTACTCTATTATCTCCATGTACATGAATGGCTATGTTACAGAGGATAGTTAATTAAAATAGGTATTCAGAGATAAAACATTAAAACAAAAATTTTAGTAAAACTTAGCTTCAACATAATTAGAATTAATATGCTTTAGAAACCAATTGCCTAAAAATAGTTTAAATTTAAATTGTAGCATATATTATTTAGAATCTGTTAGACAACTTTTCAATTAAAGTATTATATTTCCATAAATTTAAGTTCTTTTTTATTGGATTTATTGGGGGTGGCATTCGCTAATAAAATTATACAGGTTTCAAGTATACAATCCTATAATACATCATCTGTATATTATATTGTGTGTTCACCACACAAAGTCAAGTCTCCCTCTATCACCATTTATCCTCCATTTACTAGTACCCTTTTCTACTGCCCCCACTTTCCCTCCCTGTGGCAATCACCATACTGTTGTCTGTGTATCTTTTATTTTTTGCTTAATACCTTCACCTTTTCACCCAGCCCCCCAAGCAAACCCAATTAAACATCTATTAAATTTTAAATGAATAGTTTATAGATTTTCAGTTGAGTAGCATGATTTTATTTGTACTCTATTTTTTTCTGATTATAAACTGATAGAAAATTTAGAAAATAAAGAAAAAGCACAGTGGTGGAAATAGAAACCACTTTATAATCCTTCCATTCAAAATAAACTTCTTTTAGCATTTTGCTAAAATCCTCATTTTTTCTAAGCATAAACTTATATATTGCAAACTTGTATATTATTCAGATTCTCAGAATTCTTATCATACTATGACTTTATAAATGATTCTTTTAACTTTTCATTTAAAAATGAAATAATTCAAATACTCCTTGAAGAACTGAAATACATTATTTAGGCCCATAAGTTGTAGTCCCATGAAAATAAGTGCCTAATATACAAGGCAGAATAAGAATAATTGTCATTTTGAGTCTGAAGAAAGAAACCACTGTGGACTAGAATAGAATGAGAGAGGACTCATGCAGATTGAATATGATTTGCTTCTTATAGTAAGATTTGGAAAAATGAAGAGGAAGGAAAAGTCCCAATTGGCAGAAAATAAATTAGCTCAAGAATATGTCATATTTTTGGAACAGGGTTTTCAACTACCTTAGAGATAAATTTAGATATAAATATTGGGGTTATATTATGGACAACTTTGCGGAAGCAATAAGTACCAGATTAAAGGAGTTTTGATATTTATTTTTAGAATATCATTTCTTGCATAACCTTCTCAAATAGAAAAATTCCATTTACTATCTAAACTTCCTCAATTCCCATTCACTCCTCAAAATATTATAATCTTGCCTCTACCCACATCTGCTCATTGTCTTTTAATATAATACATATATAATCTTTGCATATAAAATATTATGAAAAATATTTGAAACAACTAATTAAGGATCAAAATGGAAGATGGAAATCAAGTTTAAAGTAGGAAAATCAGCCAGGAGAAAGTTACAATAAAAATAAGAGATAAGGGCCAAGGCTAGAATTGTAGAGGTGAGAACTGAAAATTGGGTCTGATGAATGAGATAATGAGATCAAAGCTAACATTTCTAAAATGATTCCAAAATTTAAGGAGTTAATTGGAGTTTGAACTAAGAAAATTAGGAGCACAAGTTTTGTAAAGAATTGGAATTTGAGGAGATGAAGAATAAATCTGTATGTGTTTTCCATGTAAAGATGGAAACACTGTTTCTTTTATCTGTGGCAAAAAATGCAGGTGAGAATATGGATGCATGGATTTAATATTTTGAAATTAATATGGCATGTATGAAAGGGTTACATCATAAATAGGCATTTAGCACAGTTTTACATATGATGGCAATATATTCAAGAGTTGACTATATTAAAGTTAAGAGTACAATATGTGTTTATATTGCTTTACTGTATAAGGGTAGTGGAAAGAAACCAACTATGATTGATTAATTAGTGAGCAAGGAGTTCTTCAACTGTTATACAATTTCCCCAAAATAACTTGTTGTTGGTCATTGACTCTTTTATGTCTATAAAATAGCATGAATTAATTGTAGAAATTTTGAAAAATACAGATGAATACATAAATATATTAAAAATAAAAATTACCCATGATCCCCCCAACTCAATTATAATACATTTTATTTTAGTGCATATTTTTCCAATATTTTTTTCTATGTATATACTCTGGCGATTCTTTTGTTTTTATTTAATAGGAATTATTGTTTTCCTATTTAGTTAAATTTTCATCTAAAACAAAATTTTTTATGGCTGTATTATAGATATTTCATAATACATTTAGCTGTCTAATATTGTTGGATGCTTCAATTTTATGCTATAACAAACAAGGCTATAATGAATCTCATTGAACATAAATCTCACTGTGCACTGACCCAACAGCCAACGCATAATTAACAGAGAAACACTGGAAGAGATTCCATTAAAGTCAGATTACTATATGTTTATGATTGTTTTAGACATTTTATTAAAAACACTAATATGGGGAAAATAATAAACATTGAAAAGGAAAATAAAGTGCTACTGACATTTTTTATTAATAGCAATCTACTGAGAAATTCCAAGAGAAAGTTGTGGTAGTATGTAAAGGAACAGCTTATAGAGGTAAACTTGGTAATGTGTACCAAAAGCCTATTACACTTCCAGAAATTTGTTGTTTGCATAAAATAAGAAAATATTTTAAAGTGACTGAATTTTAAAACATTTTAATTTCATTCTATCAGTTGTTCTAATAGATATATTATTATTATTAGACAATTTTGTTTGTTATATAATAGGTGCTATTTGTACTTAAAGTATTTTTATAGAGAAACACAGTTTACAAAATTTAAATCTATAGATTTTTTTCTATTTATTTACATTTTTATGTCTGATTGGAAAATAATGTATAATAAGCAGAGTTTTTAAGCTAGGATAATATTTACTTTTTTGTGATTTTATCCCTTTGTATCAATTTTATACATTTTTACTTAATAGTAAAAAATAATACATCAATTAATTTTTCACAGGATCTGAAACTTTTATGCCTAAAAATGTATACTTAATTATGCCTTTTTCTATGTGTCTAACTGTGGCATGGTACAATTTCAGAAAAGAAAAAAAGTCTTCCTATTTTATAGTGCATTTTCTGTATAACACCAAATTAAACATGATTACAACTTATTAGTTCTTAATCATTATACATGTAACTAATCACTTGTTATTTTTATATCTCAAAACTGAAGTTTCAGACATTCACATGTAAGTATAATTCAGGATATGATTTTCTTTTAATTTTTTTTCTTTATTGATTAAGGTATTACGTATGTGTTCTTATTTCCCCATTGCCCCACGACCCCTCCACTCATGCCTTCACACCCCTGCTGTCTGTGTCCATTGGTTAGGCTTCTATGCATGCATACAAGTCCTTTGGGTGATCTCTCCCCCTTACTCCCACCCTCCCCTACCTTCCCTCTGAGGTTTGACGGTCTGATCAATGCTTCTCTGTCTCTGGATCTATTTTTGTTCATCAGTTTATGTTGTTCATTGTATTCCACAAATGAGTGAGATCATGTGATATTTATCTTTCTCTGACTGGCTCATTTCGCTTAGCATAATGCTCTCCAAGTCCATCCATGCTGTTGCAAATAGTAAGAGTTCCTTCTTTTTTATAGCAGCATAGTATTCCATTGTGTAGATGTACCATAGTTTTTTGATCCACTCATCTGCTGATGGGCACTTAGGCTGTTTCCAAATCTTAGCTATGGTAAATTGTGCTGCTGTGAACATAGGGGTGCATATATACTTTCTGATGGGTGTTTCTAGTTTATTGGGATATATTCCTAAAAGTAGGATCACTGGGTCAAATAGGAGTTCCATTTTTAGTTTTTTGAGGAAACTTCATATTGTTCTCCATGATTTTCATTGTGCATTCACTATCTTTAAATTGTTGGGCCATATTTAAAATAAAGGCTAACATATTCAAAACTATAAAGTATAATACAGTTAACACATATATTTGATATGAATAAAGAAGACATTTATAGATTAAAAATAGAACTAAAATTTGACATTAACTTACCACAAATACATAGAGAGAACTTTAAATCTTATTTGAATGAAATTCAGCTCTTTAAAATGTTTGTTTTCTGTGTTGGGCGTGAGCAATTAAACTATCTAATGAATAATTATATGTTAAAAGATTCTTCAGCATTTCCCCATTTTTTTTTTACTTAAAAGGGATTTCACCCTTTCCTGCTATTAGAATAAGACAAACAAGCTGAATCATCATTGACCCAGTATATTAACCATTTTGATAAATGTGACCTTTTATTTTATCAATGTCTAGACCAGTGACTCACAACAGTAGCTGTGCATTAAAATTGCATGTGGAGGTCAGAATCTGTCCCATGATTCTAACAGAGTAGGTATGATTTGAAACCTAGCTCCCTTTATTTTTTGTATCAGCTTAATAGGTGATTTTAATGTGCAAGCAGGGATGATAATCATTGGACACCAACATATGCCCATTAGGTGAATCCTCATCCACATATTTGAAACATTGCTCATTCATAAGCTTATTCACTTGATTATGTTTTTCAAAGGCAGACTCACTGTTTTTATTAGTTTTCTATCCCCAGTAACTAGCTTAGTTTTCAGCACATAGGCCTCAGAAAATGTTTGTTTGTTTAATGTAGTTATAAAAACTCATTAAGTCAATGAAGAATTATGCCATTGGTTAGAATCGTAGAAAGGGACAAACAAAAGGTTTATAAAATCTCTATTTAAAAATCAAACGCAAAACTACTTTGGAACAAATATTAACACTGGCCTTTCATGGTTCTTTTTTTAAAAGAATGATAAGTCACCTTGAGGAAAATCAATAATAATTTTGCCAAAAAATAATTTCACCATTATTTTATTTTTAATGTGTTTTTATTGATTTTTAGAGGGAGGAAGGGAGAGGGAGAGAGAGGAACATCAATGAGAGAAACATTGATCAGCTTGCCTCCTGCACGCCTCCTACTGGGGACTGAGCCTGTAGTCTGTTCATGTGCCCTGACAAGGAATAGAATGGACAACCTTTTGGTGCATGGGGATGATGCTCAACCAACTGAGCACACCTGCCAGGAGAATTTTCACTATTTATGTGTTAATGGACACACTCTTTCCTAAGAAATACACTTTTGGTAATTCTGCTAACTCCATGATAACCAGACAATGTATAATGTATAAGTCTAACTTTAAAATAAAATTAGAATAACAAGTAGAAGAATAAAAACCATGTGCATTACCAAACTATTTTCACTAGTATAATTTCAAAACATGAGCAAGTATTAAACTGATTTTATTTTTTAAAAAAATAGCTGATCTCCAGGTAGAGGTAAGGTAAATCTGGTATTTATTCTTTATCTGCTGAGTGGCTGCTGAATTTCTATATTTCTACTTCTCCAAAGAGCTACCATTGGTATACACATGCACATACAAGTACACACCACCCTCAACACACACACACACACACACACACACACACACACACACACACACACACACACGCGCGCGCGCACACGCACACCTTGACCTAAATTTATTGCAATAGACAAATACAGATTTTCAAGATGCCATGGTCTTAACCAGTACTGATGTTTTTCAATTTATATTTTAAAAAAATCAAACATAATATACTAGTATTGCAGATGTAAAAAACAACTTTTTTCACTTTAGTTATTTCTTTACCAGTTTTTCAAACAATTACACATAGTTACGTAATTCTAAAATAAAGTCTATAAAACACTCAAGGTAAAGTAGAAAATAGCACATTGTAACGTAATTTCATTCATTTGAGAAGGGGCAGTCTTACAAGGGCCTATTCCAAACAAACTTTTCTAAATGGTTTGCTCCAAAATGTGTATCCAAGTTAAAGTTGAGTAGAAACTTAATTGCTTCCCCTTAGCTGAAATGCTTTTAAACACAATAACTTTAAAATGACATATTTAAAGAAGAGATATTTTGAATAATTATGTGCTGCCATCCACAAGTACTTTGGAAAAATATCTACCTCTCCTTTCTTATCCTCTATTTCTGTCCACTTTGAGTAGCTCATAACAAATATGTCCCACCTTCTACCAGGGCTGGGGAACATCTGGCCCGTGGACCCTACAAGGCTCAAGAAATCATTTGGCCTGGCCCTGCCTAAGGCATTAGGGGTGAGTTTATTAAGTGTTTGACCAAATATAGCAGACTAATATTTAACTTGATAATTTTGTATGGCCTGCCAGTAATGTTATAAATATCCAAATGGTCCTTGGCAGAAAAAAGTTTCCCCACTAAAACATTCACAGTCATTAGAAAGTCAATGAACCCACAGGGAAATGCATTAATATATAGCATCCCATAGTTTGAAAGAATTTCCCCTAAAGGTCTGGCAGTTTTTTGCTGATTTATAAAAGTCCAACTGATATAGGGAAAGAAGGCACAGGCATTTACTAGTATTATGGCTTGCTAACTTCAAAGGATGGTAATTCAGGCTAAAAACTTGAATTTTGAAATCTTTTTGATGCTTTACTAGATTCAGAATCTTACCTGGAATTGACTAATTAATAGTTGAAAACTTCAGTTTAAGAGAGCTCTTGGAAACTCCTCCCTCACATCCATTTCCTAATTTGTCTGTAAAGATAGAGCTTGATTACATTGCCAGTTTTGACATAATTTCACTCTTTAGTAATGCTGTTTTACACCTTCTGTCTTCAGCTAATAGAGAGTTATTGTCCAACCAGTTTTATTAAGATAAGATCCCTGGAATATACATTTTTTTACAGCATCCGTCAGTGGAAAAAAGTGTTCCAATTAATCTGAAGGTGCTGCTAATGAGCACATTGGCCTTTCTATCTCTGACTTTTCTATGGATATCACTATGATAAGGTTTCAGTTTATGCGAAACAATACAAATAACACTCAAGTTTCCTTGATTGGGCCTTATTAATTCTCAGTAAAAGCTACCTAAGGTGGGGAGAACAGAAATTAGAAGTTGGAAAAGGTTGACATTAATATTGAACTATGATGTTTAAAAAATTTTTATTTATTGATTTTGAGAGATAGTTGGAGAGAGAAAGAAAAAAAAAGACATTGACTTATTGTTCCACTTACTTATACATTCATTGATTGATTCTTGTATGTGCCCTGACTGGGATGGGATCCACAATCTTGGTGTATGAGGACAACAGTCTAACCAACTGAGCTACCTGGCCATGGCTTGGAGTATGATTTACATTTCTTTTATGGGCCCAGCCAAACATCTAGCTATTAAAGTTGGTGATTTTCATATACAATGAAATGTTACTATAGGAAAGCTCCAGTTGCCTTGTGATAAACATTAATCAAATTAAGACTTAAGAAAGTTCTTAATTTTTATACACATAGTCACAAAAACAAAACAAAGCAAACATTTTCACGACCTTTGGATATACATTATTCGACTTCTTAAAATAAGTTACATTCCAATATAGGCATTTGCAAACCTCACAGAGGACATTACATGATGATCATTGTCTAGTTTGCAATGTTGAGCAGTGTCAAATGCTCATTTTTTTTCCTGTGAAAGTATCTGACCTTTACTTAAAATGTCACTCTCACCTTATTATCTAAATCATAATTACTTATTTCAGTTAATGTTGTATAAAGCAGTTTGGCTAGCTTTGTTTTTACACCATATATAATTATGAGAGAAAATTTATAACATCCTATCAAAATAGCTCAATATTGACCTCATATAACTATCATTAATTTGGAACTTATTTTAGGCAATCTAAAAAAAAAAGATAAAAGCCAGCATATTTTGGAAGATCCTAAAAATATATTTGTTTTTGTTTCAGAAATTCTATATTCATTAAAATGTATTATATGAATTTCAAGCATAGTTTAACTTTATAACCTTTAAAGATATTGATTTGGAAGCAAATCATAAAATACCAAATGCATTATAAAGCTAATACAATCTGATGAGCATTAGATCCTTTTTTTATTGCTACTGCATATTCTTTTAAATCTACTTCTCAGGTCCAAGGATGAAACTATTACCCTTTATTTATATAAAACTAAATGTTCCATAATTTGAAAAATAGTTTCTCATGAGCATATTTATTGGTACTGTCAAATAGTCTTTGTATAAGATATTACATTTTTGCCTTTTCTAAATATTGAAAATGCATGCATACATGGCAACTTTATACATCTGCAATTAACATACAACAGAAAAGGTGAAGCAAAATTAAATAATATAAAAATTAGTTAATGTACATTAAAGGGCCAAGACTAGGTTGAGGTGAGTGACATGCCTAGGTCACAAAATTTAGAGGTTCTCATTCTCAAGGTCATGCAAATACACTGACAGAGAAAACTCCTTATTTCATTATGGTCCCAGCCCTGGTATCTTGAAGCTGGTATATAGAAAATTAATTATTGTATTGTTTTACTTAAAAAATAATTTTAATCTTAGTAGAGCAAATGCTCATACTCAACTGAAAAAAAAAAAAGGATATTGTAGATAAGTATCCTCAGTTAATAAAATCAGTTGACACACAGGATACCAGTATGTTCATGTGTACCAAGCACCAAAATACAGATGCACCTCACAGTAGCAAAAACATTTTCTCAAAAATAATGAATTATTGCTACAAAAGTCAAACCCTTCTGTGTCATTGTGGTTCATGAAAGTGGAAATTTAAGATTTTAAAAATGAACAATTTGAATAAAATAAAACAATTTTGCTGAAGGAGTATAGAACGAAAAAAAGAAGAGAGATAGTTCAAACTCAAGTTCCACTGATTAAATATTACTGGTGCATTCTTTTTATAATCTTGATCATCATAATGCTGTAGTGATTATAAATGTTACTGGAGGCCTGGTGCACAAAATGCATGCACAGGTAGAGTCCTTAGGCCTGGCCTGCGATCAGGGCTGATCAGTGGGGCGACCTGTGGGGTGATCAGGGGCCCCTGCTGGCATTCACCTTGGCTGGCCTGGGGCCTGCGGGCTTGGGGAAGCTCCTGAATTAAGCGTCTGCCCCCTGGTGGTCAGTGCACATCATAGCAACCAGTAATTTCACTGGTCTTTCTGCCATTTGCTCTATTTGCATATTAGGCTTTTATTATATAGGATAACTAGAGGCCTGGTGCATGAAATTCGTGCACGAGGGGGGTGTCCCTTGAGGGTATGCACCCTCTCCAATCTGGGACCCCTCGAGGGATGTCCAACTGCCCATTTAGAACTGCTGGCTCCCAACTGCTCGCCTGCCTGCCTGCCTGATTGCCCCTAACTGCCCTCCCCTGCTGGACCAGTCACCCCTAACTTCCCTCCTTTGACAGCCTGGTCGCCCCTAACTTCTCTCCCCCACTGGCCTGATTGCCCCCAACTGCCCTCCCCTGCCAGCCTGGTCACCTATAACTTCCCTCCCCTGCTAGCCTGGTTGCCCCCAACTGCCCTTCCCTGCTGGACCAGTCACCCCTAACTACCCTCCCTTGCCAGCCTGGTCAACCCTTGTCCTCCCCCCTGCAGGCCTGGTCGCCCCCAACTGCCCTCCCC
>NW_005371125.1:1553393-1555929 GCF_000412655.1 Myotis brandtii | reverse complement strand
GGCCTGGTTTCCCCTAACTTCCCTCCCCTGCAGGCCTGGTCCCCCCCAACTGCCCTCCCCTGCTGGCCTGGTCACCCCTAACTGCCCTCCCCTGCTGGCTGTCTTGTGGTGGCCATATTATGTCCACATGGGGGGGCCATCTTGTGTGTTGGAGTGATGGTCAATTTGCATATCACCTCTTTATTAGATAGGATTACAGAGGATGAATGGATGGGACTTATAACTGAAAGGAAATATGCAAAGGCAGTTTATTAGACCTACTTGTAAATTGTATCTATATAGTGCATTAGCCTATGTGTCTCAGTTGGTCGAGCATATTCCCAAGGACCAAGAGGTCACCAGTTCAATTACCAGTTAGAGCACATGCCCAGGTTTTGGGCTGGATCCCCAGTAGGAGTCCTTTAGGAGGGAGCCAATTGATGTTTCTCTCTCATCAATGTTTCTCTCCCTTTTCCTTTCTCTCTAAAATCAATAAAACCATTTTAAAATTGTATCCATGGCCCAGCCTTGGTGGCTCAGTGGTTATGCATTGACCTATGAACCAGGAGATCATGATTCCATTCCCTGCTGGGGCACATGTCCAGGTTGTGGGCTTGATTCCCAGTAGAGGGCGTGAAGGAGGTAGCCAATTGATGATTCTCTCTCATCATTGATGGTTCTATCTCTCTCTCCCTCTGCCTTCCTCTCTGAAATCAATAAAAATATATATTTTTAAAAATGTATTCATAAAGTAGAAGGGGCATTATAGATCATGTGAGAGAAAACAGGCTGGGAAACAGGTTTTATGAGAGGCTAGTTGAATCTCCTGACTCATACCTAGTTCAATAATTTTTTTTCTAAGACACTAACCTAACTCCTTGATTCATATCACTTACTTCACCTTCATCTTACCATTGATAATGCCAAGAAGCATACATGTAAAACACACACACACACACACACACACACACACACACACACACACACACACGATGCCTAATAACCTGGTATTTGGACACATCCTGAAAGTTTACTTAGAAATTTCCATTTTATTTGGCTGTAGAACTCAAATGTAGCTGAAGATATTTTTCTTATGCCTAACAAACTAGAACAAACACTTGTTAATGCAAGCAAATGACAGATTCCAGAGTCACATCAGCAGTTCATCTCTGCCTTAATAGGATTATTGAAATTTGTTAATTTGATATGATGTAGTTGTAAAGCTCATTTGGGTCTATACAAAGACAGTTTATTTAATACTGATTTCTTATGTTTGCAAACACATAGGGACTTTGAATGTTTATTCAGTATGAAATTATGGAACTAGCTAAGTCAGAATAATTAAGTTTATCTCTAGAGATTTTTTAAGTAATTAATTGAATAAATATGTACAAAATCCATTATGGACACCCAAAGATTCTGGACTTATTAAAAATGGGGAGAAAAATCAGTGTATTACAGACAAGGCTAAAGGAAAGTGGTTTCAATTAATTATTAAAGTATGGAGATATATAACAGTAATTCTCACATTAGTATATTTGATAACTCAGATTTTGGACTTTTATGTATATTTGACTATTTAAAAATAATTAGATACTTATGTTTTGTGAGATTCACAGATAGTTGCCAGCAGTGGTACAGAATGCAAGAGTATTGGGTGGAATATGAATAATGAAGAGAGGCATATCATTTTATAATTGTAGACCTCTCTGGGACTCAGTTTCCTTATCACTAAAAAAAATAAATTCTGCATCTACCAATCCATGAACACTGTATATTCTTCCACTTATTTATATCTTCCTCTAGCTCCTTTTTCAATGTTCTGCAGTTTCCCAAGTACAGGTCTTTTACCTCCTTGGTTAAGTTTATTTCTAAGTACCTTAATTTTTGTTGTTGTTGTTGCAGGGGTAAATGGGATTGTTTTTTGGTTTCTCTTAATGAGAGTTCATTATTGGTATATAAAAATGCCATAGATTTCTGGGTGTTAATTTTGTATCCTACTACCTTGCCAAATTCATTATTAAATCTATTCGTTTTTGATGAAGTCTTTAGGGTTTTCTATGTACAATATCATGTCACCTGCGAATAATGACAGTTTTACTCTTTTCCAATTTGGATGCCTTTTATTTGTTCTTCTTGTCTGATTGCTATGACTGGGACATCCAGTACTATCCTATCTAATAAAAGAGAAACATGGTAATAAGCCATACCTCCGCTACCCTTCCCATTGGCTAATCAGGGAGATATGCAAATTAACTGCCAGTCAAGATGGCGGCCGGCAGCCAGGAAGCTTGAAGCGAACATGAGGCTTGCTTGCTTCAGTGATGGAGGAAGCCAACGTTCCCCGCCTGCTGCTGCCGGCCTCTGAGCTTGCAGTTTAAGAAACAATGTTACAAATATAGAAGCTAAACAAAACCCCAGAAACCTGCTTTCAGCCAGCCGGGCTTCAGCCAGCAGGACCGCAACATTGTTTCAATTATAGAACAAATGCAGATCCCTGCTTTCAGCCAGCCGGGATCTCAGAGCTGGAGTGAGCAGGACCGCAACAGTGTTACAA
>NW_005371125.1:1536895-1552922 GCF_000412655.1 Myotis brandtii | reverse complement strand
TGACAGGGGAAGGCGCCCCAAACCCCTGATCAGCCCTGCTCTGTGCCTGATAGGGGGTAGCTCCCCAACCCCCTGATTACCCTGTGGCTCTGTGTGTGACAGGGTGCGGCGCCCCAACCCCTTGATCGGCCCTGCTCTGTGTGTGACAGAGTGCAGCGCCCCACCCACCCCCCACGGGCCCTGCTCTGTGTGTGACGGGGTAGAGCCATAACCTCCCCATTGGCTCTGCCCTGAGTATGACAGTGGCGGCGCCCCAACCCCCTGATCGACCCTGCTCTGTGCGTGACAGGGTATGGAGCCCCAATCCCCCTGATGGGCCTGCTCTGTGTGTGACAGGGGGCAGCGCCCCAACCCCCTGATCGGCCTTGCTCTGTGCGTGACTGGCGGTGGCGCCCCAACCTCCACATCGACCCTGCCTTGAGTATGACAGGGGTCAGTGCCCCAACCCCCCAATTGGCCCTACCCTGAGCGGCTTGACTAGGGGTGTGATCGCAACCTCCCGATCTGCCCTGCTCTGTGCATGACAGGGGGTGGTGCCCCAACTCTCCAATCGGCCCTGCTCTGAGCCCGACCAGGGGCTGCACCTAGGGATTGGGCCTGCCTTCTGCTACTTGAGAGCAGGCCTAAGCCAGCAGGTCATTATCTCCCGAGGGGTCCCAGACTGCGAGAGGGCACAGGCCGGGCTGAGGGACCTCCCTACCCCGCCGAGTGCACAAATTTTTGTGCACCCGGCCTCTAGTTTATATATATAAAACCTTAAGTGACGGGGCGACAGGACAACCAGATGTCTGGATAACCGGATGGTAGGTATGACATTCACTGACCACCAGCAGGCAGATGCTCAACACAGGAGCTGCCCCCTGGTGGTCAGTGCACTCCCACAGCGGAAGCACCACTCAGCTGACCAAAGGGCACCAGATGCCGAGCTCACGGCTGGTGAGTGCAGCTGCAGCGGTGCTCGCAGCGGCAGCAGAGGGGCAGCAGAGTGGCAGCGAGCCTACCAAGTGGTGGCAGGGCAAGTGCAGCAGGGCCTGGGATGAGCGGGAGCAGCTCCTCACCAGTCGTCTGTCGCTTCACACACTACTACATTCTCTGAGGATGTTGGACTGCCCGGTTTCGGCCAATCCCCGCAGGGTACGCCGAGGGACCCCACCAGTGCACGAATCTGTACACCGGGCCTCTAATATTGAATAAGAGTGGTAAAAGTGGGCATCCCTTTCTTGTTCCTGTTCTTAGGGGAAATGGTTTTAGTTTTTGCCCATTGAGTATGATGCTGGCTGTAGGTTTGTCATATTGTTATGGGTTGGCTCAACGAGATAGACCACTGACTCAGAATTTAAATTTAAAAGCCTTTTATTAAGCTGGCAAGCTGACCACAGCCAGCACCTTCCCCCTCTGGGAGGTTTGCAGCATGTGGCAAAGAGCAAGTGTGCATTATGATTTTTATAGCAAAATTACACAGTGTTAGAAAAAAAAACTACAAAGCATTTCATTAGAAGTTCACAAAAAGTTCATGAGAACAAAAAGGGGGGTAAACAGAGTCACACCTGGCTGGAGTGTATCATAACACATTGTTTTTCTAAGACAATCTAGCAATTTTTCTTCCATGGTTCCTAACCCTGCAATCCCCCTCCATACGTCAGTCCCCCATCCCAGCACATACACAATCCTTCTTCATATCCTGACAACACAATCCTTCTCCATACGTCAGTCCCCCCTCCCAGCACATTCAATTTCTCATCTCCCATTTCCTCCCCTTAGCACATTCTGTAACATTCTGTAACCCTTCCATGCCGCAGTCCCTCACCCTAGCACAATATATGGCTTTTATTATCCTAAGAATTCTGAAACACCAATAAAAAAGAATATATGCACTCCTATATTCATAGCAGCGTAATTTACAATAGCTAAGATTTGGAAACAGCCCATCAGCAGATGAGTGGTTAAAAAGCTGTGGTACATTTACACAATGGAATACTATGCAGCTGTAAAAAAAGAAGGAGCTCTTACCATTTGCAAAACATGGATGATCCTGGAGAGTATTCTGCTAAGCGGAACAAGCCAGTCAGATAAAGATAAATATCACATGATCTCACTCATATGTGGAATCTAATGAACATCATAAACTTATTAACAAAATAGATCCAAAGACATAGAAGCATGGAACAGACTGTTGAATCTCAGAGGGAAGGAGGGGGAGGTTGGGTGGGTGGGAAGAGTTTAACCAAAGAATTTATATGCATATATGCATAATCCATGGACATAGACAATAGGGTGGTGAAGGCTTATGGTAGGGGGCAGGCTAAAACAAGTCAATAGGGGAAAAGGGGGGACATATGTAATACTTTCAACAATAAAGATTAGAAACAAATGCTGCATTAAACTTTGTGGTTTTGTAATAAATCACCACTAACTTACCTGCTTAAAACTACTCATTTATTATCTCACAATTGTGTCGGTCAGAAGTTTGAGCAGGTTTGACTGGGGTTCTTTGCACAGGGTCTCCTAAGGCCATATTCAAGGTGTTGCCTGGGCTTGCTTTTATCTGAAGTCTCTGGGAAAGAATTTGCTCTCAAGCTTATTCCGGTTGTTGGAAAAATTAGTTCCTGGACTGAGGTCCCATTTTCTTATGGACCATCAACCACAGACCTCGCTTAGTTTATAAAGGCCACTCTTAAGTCTTTAGTCCAAAATCCCCTCCCTTTCTACAATGGAGATATCTCCTAAATGTTGTTCCCTCTCACATTTCAGATCCCTACATCCTCTTCTGATACCAGCTACAGAAAACTTTCTGCTTTTAAAGAGCTTATGTAATTATATCAGGCCCACCTAGGTAATCTTTCTAATGAACTCTATGTCAACTGACTAGTAACCTTAATTACATCTAAAATTTCTCTTGCCATTTAATTTAACATAATCACAAGCATCTCATCATATTCAGAGCCCCAGAGGTTAGGACATATATCTTGAAAGAGCAGCATTTTAGACTTCTGCCTATCATAATGCTATTGGATGAGAATTATCTATTCAGTTTTAAATATTCTGATTTTAACCAAACTAATCTCTGAAGGTAAGGTGGACTCAAAATAATTCATTATATTTTTGTAATCCATTACTTTTAGGGGTTTTCTATTTTATTTCCATCCCAGGTGAAGAAAGAGTAGACAAAATATACCATTGTGTGTTCTCTGGCTAAGTTAATGAAATATTTAGTCCAACAAGAGCTAGCAATAAAATGTATTGCCCTCCCTTACTAATGAACAGAATTTTCAGCCCTACCTACACAGATAAACTATAGTCTTTAAAATAAATAGTCAAATAAAGACAGAGTGGAAAGCAAAAGTATTTCATTTGCATTAAGTATGGTATTAGTAGCACTCACCTATGGAGTCTCCTGATTTTGTCTTACAATGTTTCTATATCCTTCATATATGACACCTAATATGTTGAATGAATAATGTTTTGCCAGTAGAATGCTAAAATTCCTGACAGCTCTAAGCATCTAGATTTCTTTTGTATTATGAAAATATAAAATATAACTTGGATATTTTTCATTGTATTACCCAGGCAGAGTGTAAAATCATGTGTTTTGCAGGATACTTGGGATACTTTATTACATGTAAATGTGTGTTTATCTGGTAACACTAGTTGGTAAAAATTACATAAAATTATATGAACATATTTTATTAGGGATTTTGCAGTATTTATTTCAATTTATGAAATTTAATGCTGCACATCTTTTCTGTTAGAAAATATGCTATTATTAACTCATTTCTTTCTTACTGTAATACTTTAAAATGCTCTTGTTAAATCTTTGTGCTATTTTCATTTAGTGTGGTATACATAAGTATGATGTAACAAGTAAAAATAAACTATAGTATTATTATCAGAAACTGATTTTACATACTTTAGACTTTTATATATTTAACCATTATACTTATAATACTTGTTAACTTATCAAGAAAATAGAAATGGAGAAACCTCTATTAAAATAATGGAATTAAGTGTTCTAAAGCAGTAATTTTAAAAGAAGTGACTATACCTAATACAGAGTAATTTGTAAATCATGAAATTTTAGGGAGTTATATCTGTTCCAGTTCTGTGGACAATCTCACACCATGACAAATTAGTTAATGTGCAAAATTATTTGGAAAATGCAATACATTTATTGAATTATTTAATTTAGCAATGTAATCAGACTTTTTAAAAAATATGTTTTCATTGATTTTTAGAGAGAGAAGAAGGGAGAGGGATAGAGAAATAGAAACATCAAAGAGAGAAACATCATCGATAGGCTGCCTCCTGAAAGTCTCCTATTGGGGATTGAGCTGGCAACCGGGGCATGTGACCTGACCAGGAATCAAACCGGTGACCTCTTATTTCATGTGTCAGTGCTCAACCACTGAGCAACACTGGCCGGGCCCAGTCTTTAAAATCTTCTAATCAAATTATTCAGAAATTGCCAATGATTAAAATCAATATTTTCAAAATAACCACGATATGTATGGTTCTTTACAATTTTTATGATTTCATTAATTGTTTGATAACTTTCTAGAGATAAATCTACCCCATAGAAAAAAAATGAAGCAACTTTGTTGTCTGAGATTTAAATTCTGTTGGATTGAAAATTACTTGGATAATTATGAGTCATTCAAAAACAATAAAGGTATGTATTGTGGACCTGTTTTATACCAGGTACTATGTCTGGTACTAAGAATAGAAAAATATACCCACTGTGGTCCTCCCTAAATGCGTTGACATTACAATAAATAATCATAAGGTGCAAGATCTATTAGCTTAGTGGCTTTTTCCTCTTTTTTTGAAGTTGTACAAATTTTATTGTAAGAGAGAACAATGTTAACAGGGTGAGATAATGCTAAGTATTTATTTCTATTTTACTACCATATTTTATTTCTTTTTAAATGAACATCTTTTGACATTTAAAACATCTTTGAAAGAAGGATGTATCTTATAATCAAAAGTATGTTATACTAAACTATTTGGAGCAATTTTTTATTTCTCAGTGATTTATAAAATACAGGTATATCTTAAAATTGATGGTATCTTAGATTTGATGAAATACAGTAAATCATAAATGCTATATTAAAGTAGGTGTGCCTTCAAAATATATATGTATTTTATATACATATGTGTATATTATATATATGTGTATATTATATATATATACACACACACACCTGCATAGACTTCTACCAAAATTGTGAAATTGATTTTTCAGTCAAATATCAAAAGCAGGAGAATGGAAACTTTATTCTGGCATCACAGGGAATCATGGTTGAAATGAGAGAAATTAGAAGTATTTAGGTATTTAAGTCTTCTATCTCAGTTTTCAATCTCTTCATCCTCGACTAATATGCAAAACTCATAAAACATTTAAGAAGAAAATATAACAGCACCAGCTAAAACCTTAAACAGATTAGTATGCTAAAACCTTGAACAGATTAGTATGCAGTTGTTTCTCTGTCACTTTCTTAGTTGACTCTGTTATGTTCCATAAGCAAAACACGTTTAAGAAATAAGAAATTCTTTGAAACACATTTACTTTAAACTTGACTTCTCTGGATGGGTATCTAAAAATTTCCAGGCCACAGCTCCTCACTCCATCACTTGGTTCTCACCTACGTTTCAGGAGACCACTAAAGTCAAGTTCCCCTGCATCCTCTTTACCTTCTCCACTTCTCTTGAAAGCAGATCTGATGTCAATGTTTGGAGTACTCCCGGTAGATTCCGGCACTTCAAGATGGAATGAACAGCTGTCAAACTTATCCTTATAGCTGACTTTACATCTGTAGTTTCCTGCATAGTTCTCTTTGGCCTTGATGATCTAGGTCTCGAATGTGTATATCCGAGTTTGCCTTTCAAAGGTTTCCTTCAACTGGAGGTGCTTCCGAGCTTTGCTGGCCAGATCCATCCATTTCCCTTTAAAACATTTGACAGCGGGTTTTCTAAGAAGATCTTCAGCCTTGACATTGGCTATAAAGGTGATATTTTCACCAACTCTCACTCTTCCTGTTTGAGGCTTTTCCACGAACAGGATGGACAGCTGAGAATTGGCATCCTGCTTGTCATGATCCTCTGTGGCAGGTGATTCTCCAAGAGACCATTCTGAGTTTTTTCTCTCCAGGGCCTGACTATCCAAACCTGGAGGCAGGGCAAAAGACAGGGAGGCTTCCTCTTCATCTTTTGCTGGTGCGGTGCTGGCTTCCTTCTCTTTATTTGGTTCTTCCAGGGGTGGGGCTGCGGCTGGGCCGGCACTTCATTTTCTCTCTCTGGGCTTCTGTTTCCACCTGGATGATGTGGCTCTGCAGGGCGTGAGCCACTTCTTCCCAGAGTTTTGAGAAGCAGGAGGGCGCTGAGTATTCCCTGAAGATGCAAAACCAGCGCAGTGGCCACATTCTCTCCGGGACCTGCTGAAGCCTTCCCAGGATGAGTGGCTGACACTCAGGCCATTATGGAAGCCACCAGGACGTTGGAGAGGAACCTGAACCAGGCCCTTTTGGATCTGCGTGCCCTGGGTTCTACTAGCGCAGAGCCTCATCTCTCGCTTTTTCCTCTTTTATATAGCAACTTTTTAAATGTTTTGATAGCTTTTAATATTTTGCGTGAGGAGGCTATTTATTTTTTACAAGTTATCTTGCTGATTTTGATAACAAAAGGGCAAGTTTATTTGGAGGCTACAACAGTTATGAATATAGTTCCAAAACTATGCCATGGGTTAGAATTTTATAAATTTAATTTAAATTTAATTTAAAATACATTGAGAGAACAAATTCTGTTTACTTGCTATACATTCAATTGAAATATACTAAAATTATGATCAAATAACAATAATTTTTCATTTTAATGAACTATTAATAAAAATAAACATACATGAGGATAAATAGAGCTTAGGCATTCCAAAGTATATTTTAAGTATATTTATTTTCAGTTGGTGAAGTATCAAACATATTCAAAAATTTCTCTGCAATCATGGTGTAAGTAACAGTATGCAAATACTTTAAGTGCAGTCATCTATCATACATGTTCTCTAAGAGTTTCTTTACCACTGAGAGGTGGCATGATGGATTCCTGTAAAACCATTAAATATATATATTTGGACCAATGAGATTTCCTTTAATCTTGGTTTTCTCCAAGTTATTTTATCTTTCAATTGTTATTAATGTTACTTTTGAGTAAAATAAGTAACAGTATAAATTTCTGATATTAGTATTGAATTAAAATCATCCTTAAATTAAATATAATAAATTATCTTGTTTTAAGCCTTAATTCAAATAATCTTAATTCAAGCCTTAACAATTCTGTGTTATTTACATGTATGAGATCAAAAGCAGAACAGTCATATGGCCAAGATGTATTAATTTGTATGAAGACAGAAAGTTAATTTGGGATGCCTACCTATATTTTTAACTTTTGTTAAAATGTTTGTGTGTTTATTTTACTTTATTTCATTTATAGGAATTTAATTATAAACTTGGGTTTCTGTTATCATTGAAGTGATACTAAAAGTAATAATAACTACTGATGATAATAATCGTTTTGAATCACATTCTTATCTATTAAGTCCACAATTTCTTGATTCCAACTCCAAAATAGATCACATCTTTCCATGACCAGTAACACAATTTTAATTCAGGCATTTATTTTCTTATTTTTTGTAATTTTTTTGTATCAAAGTAAAGCATACACTTTCATTCTAACTACTAAAATTATTTCCTAAATGACTTGCCTGTTTCCAAGCTGTCTGCTCTTCGGTCTATCCAATCAATTGGTATCAGAATCCCTCACCTATAGTCATGTTCTGACAGCCATCCTATAATAGAATTCAAACTTCTTCATTTTGCATTTAAGATATTCTGTGATCTGGCTCCAACCTGAAGTTTGCAACTCTTTTCTCAAGATCAACTTATCTTCTGTAACACACAACAAACCTTAAATAGATGCAATCTATGGAGTGTATTCTTCTAGAGACAATTAAAATTATTTACCAGAGTATTATGCTATAGAAGTTATGTATTTTAGAACTTGATACTAGCATTATTATACCTAATTTGAGCTAAAAATATTTTTTAAATTTATAGGAAATCCTTAAATTTATGATAAAATAATAATTTGAGGCAACACATTTATTTTTAATAGTATTCTGTATTAATAAAATCTGGGTACATTACAAAATCAAAGCACCAAATAATTTTACTTAAACTTATGAGAATTTCTTTATTATGAAGTATGTGTATTTTAATATATAAATTAAGTTGTATTTCTATAAAACATTCAATTAGAGTCATATTAGTTTGGGAAATGGTGTATAATTAGTAAGAGAATACTATATATTTTAAAATTCTTGATGTTAATATATTTCTGTTAGCAAACACAAACTCTTTCTAGTTTCACATTATAAATCCAGAACTGAGGTCCTTATCCAGAAAATTCTAGGGAGCTAAGAAACTAAATAGTAAGTTCCTTTTTTTAATTTAATAGAGTATTAAATTCAAAATTGTTGTTTGCTCCGCTATCATACTTTTACTGTTAATTTTTTTCACTATTCTTTGATGTGTTAACAAATGAAGGAACATAAAGAATCAAAAATAATATTTGTTCCTAAACTTATCTTGCAGGAAGAATAGGATAACTATGCAATATTATTGAGGATAGGGCCTTGCTCTAGAGAACTAACCTTACAATGTAAGGAGAGTTATGTTTAATATCTGGAATTAAATGTTTTACAGAGAGAAGGTGTGTCTTAAAGATATTTGTTTAATTAATTCTTAGACATAGTTGAAGTAAATTTGTTGATTCAGTCATAGCTGTAGTTAATCAGTTAATCATCTCTCCTCAGATTTCTTTCTTACTGTTTAGTTGTTACTTATATTTTTACTCAATTGCTTTTTTATGATACATTATTACAACATTTGAGTCAGCTTTTTGTCCTTCCTAAGGAATTTACTGTGTAGTGGTCAATCTTCACATGGTGTTGTCTGTGTATGTATGTATGTGTGCAAGCATGTGCAAATGTGCATGAGGAGTTGTGGTGGAAAGTTAGGGGAAGTGTCATAGTTATTATTTTTATAATGATTATTGCTGCTTAAAATCTCATTGTGCATGACACCATACTTGCTCTTATGTTGGAAGGTTATATACAAAAAGGGAAGTTGAATTTAGAGCTTGTTAAAATTGAGTTTAGTTGTGACTTTGCCCCTACTAGCACTGTGAATTCTGTCAAGTCTTTCAGCCTCCTAGACTGAGGTTCTTTTCTCAGGACAAAATGTGTTTGTTTTTGTTTTTAATCCTCACCCGAGGATATTTTTCCATTGATTTTCAGAGAGTGGAAGAGAGAGGGAAAGACAGAAAGAAACATCTGAGAGAAACATCAATGTGAGAAACATATCGATTGGTTGCCTTCTGCACACACCTGGACCAGGGCCGGGGCTGGGCAGGAGCCTGCAATCATGGTACATATCCTTGACCAGAATCGAAGCCAGGACCCTTTTGTCTGCAGGCTGATGCTCTATACACTGAGCCAAACCAGCTAGAGGGTGTTTTTTTTAATATTTGCCTTAATTTCTCACTGTATTGTTTTGATCTTGAAGAAAGATCACATATAAAAGTGTTTTGCATTTATTGGATGATAGCAAAAGCAGAATGCTACACATTTTTAATTGACATTCCATTTAAAATGCTTATTTTAAACATAATTTTTCCAACACAAAGCATGTATGCCGACATTCCAAGAAGAATGTAAGTTTACTTGGCACCTAAATATTGTAGGATAAGAGGAGGAAGTAATCTAATAAGGATAGATAATTATGAGCTTGGTGCGGATGATGGTATAGTTGATAAGAGGCATTCTACTGGGTCTGAAAAGTGTTTGGGGAAAATTTCTCTGGAGATATTTACTGCAAGTTTTTCCACATTTTGTACTAATGGTGGATTTTCCATTTTAATAAAATAAAACTCTCAATTACTTCAGGAACTTTTTGCTTTATTAAACCTCCTGGAAAATCAACCCAATTTTTGCAGATTCATGTATGACATTTTCTTTTTAAATTTACCATGACCACATGATAAATGACTTCCTTAAACAACCACTGGTATTTTGGCTCTCTTCTCAAATATTAAAAATAATTGTAATCCAAAGAATAGAATTCAGGACAATATAGACTTAAGAGAAGTGTATGTACCACTAGTACTTCCCACTGTGACATTGTAGATATGCTATTACCCTCAGGAGGGGATACAAACCCTTCAGGGAGACTAAATAAATGAAAGCCATAAAATTAGGGAATACAAAGGAACAGATTACTTTGCAATTCACTAGGGATCTGTAATTCTACACTGTTCAGGTGCAGATGAAAACTACTCAGGTCAAGAGTAAGTCACTTCAGTAAGAGATAGCACTATAAATAATGAGCTGTTCTCTGGTAAGTAAATCACTACTAGCTGCCTGTTTAAAATGTTACAGCTGTCAAGGTCAGTTGGTGCTCAGGTGATGGCAGCACTGACCTAGTGTTACTTGCAAATGGTCTTTAAATTAAATTTGAAGTCTCCAAAAAGAATTATCTTCTTTTTTAGAGACAATATTCACATCAATAATGTTTTGGGCACTGCAGTAAAAGACTACTGTGGGGTGATTCAAGTTTACAAGTTGTAGACAATTATCCATTTCAACAATTACATTAATGTATTTTGTTGGTTCAAAATCAGTAATGATTGCTGAGGGTAAAGGGGGGATACATGGTGATGGGTGGCGACTGACTTGGGGTGGTGAACACACAATACAGTGTACAGATGATCTGTTGTGGAATTGTGTACCTGAAACCTGAGTGTCACCCAATAAATTCAATAAAAAGAAAAAAAGCAATCAATAATGAGGCAGAGGCAGAAATTTGTATATTTTTCTCTATCATCATGAAAGCTTTTGGAAGTTGTTGTTTTCAATGCACTTTACACTCCACAACCTGGACTTAAAGAATGAGGTACTGAGGAAAAAGAGAAACCTATTAGGAAGAGAAACAGGCATTAAGAAGAAGAAAATAAAGTTTGAGTTTGATAAAAATATCTTATTATAAGTATTAACGGAATAAAGTATGTTTCCTCTAAAAGAACTTGATTAGCCACTCCTTGTGATTTGTCTTACGTTAACTTCGAGGTACTTTTCAAGTAGATAAATGATGGGGACTCAGCTTGTTGAAAACTTGCTAGTTATACATTCAACAAGCCTGATGGATTGTTTTGATTATTTTTGGCCTTTACAGGAGTAAGTGTAAGGTAATACTAATTAAAAGCTTTTCTACTGAGTAATCCATATGCATCACCTTCCAAAGTTTAGCTTAAGGGGCCTAAATTGACAAACATACATTTTATTCCCTTAGCTTAATTTCATTAGTGGGACTCCACTTTGACTTTGTGAGAACATTTAGATTTTCCTCCAGAGGATGTTAGAGCACAGAATGATTAGCAGAGCATTTGAAGTAACCACAGCTCAGGGATAATGGGAACGAGCCCTATAGCATTATGTGAGCACTGGGGCCATTTATAGATGTTCTGTGCAATGGTGGATAAGCTAGGGACACACTACATTATACCAGAGGTGTTTTCTCTAGAGACTGAAATAAGTCCCTTCTATTATAAATAATTCAAACTTATATTTTGTATTCAGTAAACAGTTGAAAACAAAAGACAGTGATGTGTTAAAAGGAGTTTTTCTCAGTCAGTGTATCTCTTTCAATTTACAATGAAAGAGAACATGTAAAATGATTCCAAATTGCCTACTGACTTGCTAAGAGTAATAATAAAGGAAGAGAAATCTGGCACTCTACAAAAATAGTAAAGGTCTTGGTCTTTATTGTTGCTGTTGTTGTAATTTGTTTTGTGATATTTTAACAATTGAGACATTTTATACTGCATTTACTACTTACAATTTTGTATGAGCATAGGATGATGAGACAAAATACATATTTGTAGAAAATATCCCTGAAGTTAGCTTGCTTTCTTCTTAAATTTTTCTCTCACCAACTATAATTCTACTGTTACTATGTTCATAATGGAAAAATTCCACATTTTAGCAAGTCTTGGAATCATGTGGATTCTTTTTTACTTGTTCATTAGCAGACATATAATTTTAGGTATACCTCAATTGAGACACATATAGCCAGTTATACTGACTAATCTATAATTTCATAATCTGAGTGCTTGCAGAAAACACACACTTGCAAAATTCTACATCTGCAAATGCATTTCCAAAGGAAGTCAAAATATCACCCAAAAAGTTACTAATACAATTTACCACAGAGCCACCAATAACGATTGGTCTATGGATGATTTTTTCCATTTATAAACTGACCCCCAGAGCATCTATCTTCTGAGAAATATTCAATCCCCTTTCATGTGGAAGATGATAGCACATAGTTCCTCAGCCACTTTATGACTCAGAGTTTTCTGTCATATATAGATGCTTTTTATTTTAGTACATATTTGGCATTACACATGCACATAAAATTTCTGTTTTTAAATGAGTCTTTATTCTTTAGTATAGTTAGTAGTTGTGAAATCGTTCAAGAGGTATTACTATTAATGCTAGCAATGCATTTTATTAAGTTAAGCTTTTAAATAGATAGTTTCAAAATTTATTGTAACTCTGTAATAATAGCTAAAAATTATATACCACTTAACTGAGAGCCAGGCCCTGTTTTATTGGCATATATTATCACATTTATGTAATATTTTGAATTCTGCTTTACAGATTAGGAAATTGAAGCATAACCCATTGCAGATTTCTGACCTCCAGAACTACAATATAGTTTTGTTTTTTTTTTGTTAACAAGCAGTTAAGTGACTTGGTAAAAATGACAATAAAAAAGCTCCTTAAATATGGAAGAGAGAGACAGACCAAAAGGCCACAGTGATGGAAATTTAGATGCACCGAATGCTGGTGACTTTGAAGGTGTAGAAAAAGGGCTGTAGTTGAAGGGAATATGAGTGGCCTCTCAACGATGAGAAGATATTCTTCCCTATAGCTTCCAGAAAGAAACAGAACCCTGCTGAAACCTTGATTTTAGCTCAGCAAGACCCATTTCAGATTTCTGACCTCCAGAACTATAATAGAGGTTTTTATTGTGTTAAACCACTAGTCTGTGACAATTTGTTCAGCTGTGATAGGAAATTGATACGCACACATACACACAAACACACACACACACACATATTTGTCCTGAATATCTGAATGGTCTTAAATGCAAAACAAAGTATTTCAGAGATGCTCAGAAAAATAGTGGTAATATAGCCAATAGGATTCCAGGTCATTGTCATTGGCAGAAAACAAAATCTCTGTGTAACTAAGTGTCAAAGACTTTTCTAAGTGCTTTACATATGTTAATTCATTTAACTCTCACAGTAGCTATATGATATAAATTCCTGAGGAACAAAGAATTTAGATAATTTGTTGAAGGTCTCAGAACTAGTAAGTGGTATGGAATACAGGCTCCTCCAACCCCATTTTTGGCTCTATAGGCCATGCTCTTAACCACTAAACATACTTCCTCTCAAAGGAGATTTTTAAAACAATTTCTTGTGATGTGATTAATGTTATAAACAATGTAAATAGTGGAGATTTTAGACTCACATAACTAAATGGCTTTTTTTGGTCCAATTCCTTTACTTTATTAATGAAGAATCTCAGGAAACCAGAGAAGTAAATGACTTGTCTAAGCTCATGCAACATAACTTTGATATCTGTTACAACCATTCAAAGAAAGTTCCTCATTGCGGATGGCTGATGACAGTTAAGGTAGACAGGGGGAAAAATTTACAGAGAATACTGAGAGTCAATGTAACACCTACAGGAACTGTATCCAGGTTCTGATCTGTTACTTAATTAGGTATTGGCTTAGACATGAGCTGGCTACATAATTCACAAGGGTTTGAAGGAGGAAGAATTGTACTCAGTCACCACATCACTAGGGGAGCTTTAATAATTTGTCCAATGTTAAAACGTAGACTTAGTCTAATTTATAGTCCAAATAATGGCCAAAGTACATATATTTCTCTGCACCTATTTTTTAGTTAAAAATAAAAATAAAAGTTGATACAAACATACATTTAGACTGGAAATTAAGTTTCATGGCTTATTTCAGTAATTCTCTTTATCTTTACTCATTACTGACAGCAGGTTGTGAATATGTTCTTGACTGGTGCAATGCATAACATGTCCCTCACTATGCATATAAAAAGGACTAAACTATTTATTTGGGGGACTTGTAAAATGCACAACCTAATCAAATTTGGCTCTTATGGTTTGTATGGGTTGCAGGCACCCATAGTAAAAACATAGCTCGATATCATGCTAAGGAGCATCATTTATTCATATATATTATATAATGAGTGGTTGTTTTGAATATAGAAGATGCTCAGAGAGCTATAATTACTTTTTTCACATGTAATGTGATATATAAATAATTACTATAAATCAAGAAACAAATATGAAGCTTAAATTGAATTCAAACATTACTCTGAAAGGAAGTATAGAATTTATTACATTTACTGAACTTTAAGTTTAATAGGAGTTTGTCCAGACACCCTCAAATTGCACTTCAACAATTAGTAGTTTGCCATGTGAGCAAATGTCTTTATTGTGGGAAATGAATGGTTGGTAAAGCCTAGCTGAGAATCTAAATGTCATGGATAGGAGTTCATAATGAATGATACATGACCTGAAAATGGTACAAAAAGATTTATTTTCAAATTTGTGATCTGATATAATATCTTTGAAATTGGCATTAAATAGCATATTTCTTGTGAGAGAGAGAGAGAAAGAGAGAGAGAACGGGCAGGAGACAGAGAGAGAGAGAGACATCGATGTTATGGAATTCACTGTTCTGAGATGTCATAGAATTAATTTAATGCCATGGATAAATTAGGGGAACAAGTGCTTTTCATACAGATGTGTTCAATTATTAAATAGAAACAAATGAATAAAATATTTAGGTATCGTGAATGTATATAAACTAATTTTTATTTAAGTAATTCTGTGTGTCTAGATGTTCTTAGGGCATTTAAAAATGATTTATGATAGATACCTTAAAAACCATAAACTGAATCTGATTAAATGGTACCTAGCCTAGATGGTAATGAAAAGTCTACTTTCTATACAGTTTAGCAAGTAAATTTAAATTATTAGACAAAGTAATAAACTCAAATTTTGACAAAATCAATTCTATTTAGCTATTTTTTTCTGAAAGATAAAATGACCAGTTATTCATTTATTTCATAAACTCATTTCAATCATTTTGGTTGGTGTGAATTATTTGGTTTAAATTTAGTTATAGATGACATATTACATTTATATTCCCTCTGATGATCACGTATATAGAGAGTCTAAAAAAAGGATCAATAATGTTTATTGAGTTTTTACTACATTATAGTTACTAGTAATCTAAGTGTTTGAACATCTATACCACAAGAGCCCCATGAAATAGGTTCCCTTCTTATCCTGTTTTCTACATAATGAAACTAAAGCCCAGATACACTAATAAATTGCCCAAGATCACCAACTTAGGAAGTATTAGAGTTAAGATTCAAACCCAGGCAACTGGTTGGAAAAATGCAGTTTTAACTATCTCTATTGGTTCATGGTCAGATTGGTCAGCAAAGCAGATACCATTCTTACCAATCTACACTAATAAAAGAGAAACATGGTAATTAGCGTACGACCGCGACCCTTCCCATTGGCTAATCAGCATATCCTAATGCAAATTAACTGCTAGCCAAGATGGCGGCCGGCAGTCATGCACTGAAGCGAGCAGGGAGGCTTGCTTGCTCCAGTGATGGCAGACTCCAACGTTCGCCCCCTCCTTCCACCCCCAGTGCAACTCTAAGCAACTATGTTGCAAATATAGAAGCTAAACAAAACCCCAGAAACCTGCGTTAGTCAGCGGGGCTTCAGCCAGCCGGACCACAACATTGTATCAATGTTTTCAGCAGCGAGGCCTCAGAGCTAAAGCTGGCCCAGAAT
>NW_005371125.1:1529254-1536316 GCF_000412655.1 Myotis brandtii | reverse complement strand
CTGCTCTTTGTGTGACAGGGTAGAGCCATAACCTCTCCATCGGCCCTGCCCTGAGTGTGACAGTGGCGGCGGCCCCCCAACCCCCTGATCGGCCCTGCTCTATGGGTGATAGAGGGTGGCGCCCCAACCCCCTTCCACTGGCCTTGCTCTGTGTGTGACGGGGGAGAGCCATAACCTCCCCATTGGCCCTGCCCTGAGTGTGACAGGGTGCAGCACCCCAACCTCCTGATCCGCCCTGCTCTGTGTGTAAGAGGGGGCAGTGCCCCAACCCCCCTGTTGGGCCCTGCTCTGTGAGTGACAGGGGGCAGCACCCCAACCCCCTGATTGGCCCTTTTCTGTGCGTGACAGGGGGTGGCGCCGCAACCTCCCCATCGACCCTGCCTTGAGTGTGACAGGGGGTGGTGCCCCAACCCTCCGATCAGCCCTGCTCTGAGCCTGACCAGGGACTGCACCTACGGATTGGGCATGCCCTCTGCCACCCGGGAGCAGGCCTAAGCCAGCAGGTCGTTATCTCCCAAGGGGTCCCAGACTGCGAGAGGGCACAGGCCGGGCTGGGGGACCCCCCTTCTTCCCCTCCCCCCGAGTGCACAAATTTTTGTGCACCGGGCCTCTAGTACACTTATAATAGATTCAGACTTTCTATTAAAAGTAGAAATCTGGGAGAATTAATGTAAATAGCTTCATACTATTGAAGGTACATCAGAAATGAAATAGGAACAGTCATGCTTAATGACTTTAGTTGTTCAGATTCCAAGAGTCTATATGGAAAGATATATGGTAAAGATTTAGTTAACTCCAGTTTAATTCCCAGAAAGTTGATTAGTTTTAGTACTACTTTACTGCTATCAGTGTTATGCAAATTAGTGATATGTTGCTAATTATGTATTTTTCAGATACTTGGCAGGCTCACAAATAGTCTCCATTGAGAACAGTAGAGTGATTTATTTAAAAAGCGGTTGTTAGAAACTACAGAAAGCAAGTTGAAACCCCATGGGAAGTATGAAAATTGACTAATAATATATTAATACAAATACATTATCTCATAATAATTCCAGGATTTAGACAATTAAAGAAAATAGGCCCAAATAAAAGAAGTTTCTTCAAGCCAACAGAGTCCTTTAAAGTTGTTAGATCCAGCCCAAATGTTTATAGATAGCTCTGAAATATAGAATACTCAGTAGATTAAAGTTGTAGAAAATAGTAGAGAACTGTAGAAATCTATTTTAAATATTAAAAAGGACCAAATTCAGAAGCATATCTGGTAGTAGTGGTAAATTGTGGTGTGTGCTTGTGTGTGTGAGATCATGAGTTAGAGGGAAAAATTGGTAAAAGAATAAAAGAAAATAACTTGTCTTAAAGAGCTGTGGGTAAATACACACATATAATTTTGTAAAACAATAAATTAGGCAATTCAGGAGGGAAAGAGTAGGAGCAAAGAGAGGGAGAGAGAGGGGGGAGATGAGAGAGAGAGAGATCTTCAATAATACACTTTTTATTACTTGATCAGATGAAAAATTTTGGGGGTGCAACTTGTGGTCACTAAAAGAGAGAAGTGGGGTCAGTAACCCTGATCTACTAGATCCATGGTCGGCAAACTGCGGCTCGCGAGCCACATGCGGCTCTTTGGCCCCTCGAGTGTGGCTCTTCCACAAAATACCAAGTGCGGGCGCACGTACAGTGTGATTGAAACTTTGTGGCCCATGCGCAGAAGTCGGTTTTCGGCCTGGGCGAGTCTATTTTGAAGAAGTACTGTTGATATTTGGCTCTGTTGACTAATGAGTTTGCCGACCAACGTGCTAGATGCATCAGAGGGTTTAGTTTTATGTAAATTCCCCAATGTAAAGACAACTGTTGATTTTGACTTGGGTGTACTTTAGATGGCTTAATTTGGTCCTAGATGCTGGCACCAGAGGGCTTTGAAGGTGGCCTAATATCTTCCCACAGTTAGTCATTATAGTGTAAGTTTCATTGTGGATATATATATATGAAAGATATAGACTTTCTGCTGTGTGGCCATAATCTAAAACAGACTTATATCAATAATATATAAGCCCAAGTAATTCTAGAAGGAATATTTAGAAAGCGTGTTCATGGAAGGAAGCTTAGGTAAGTTTAGTATTTGGGGTTCATTATAGGTAACATTTTCATATTTCTTTTCCCACAAAATTTTGAGTGGTGTGTGTGTGTGTGTGTGTGTGTGTGTGTGTGTGTGTGTGTGTGTGTGTGTTTATTTATAATTAATGTGATTTATTTATTTTTTAAATTTTTGTTTGAAAACCTTTTCAAAACTTTCTTTCAGCTAGTTCCAATTAACTTTTATATAATAAACTGCATGTTGAGCTGCTAGAAAAATTATAAAAGGCAGAATTAATTATGTTGAAATAGTCTGCTAATGTACTAAAAGTAATTAGTAGTAACTTATGAGAATAGTTTACACAGACAGATTTTATTTCATTAAGAGGCAGAATTTTCTATAAAATGGAATGAGTTATCTAATGAGGTAGTGAGATTCCCAACACTGGAACTTTAAAAGCACAGGACAGATGGCCTTTTATAGACAATTCTGTTGAAGCCGTTCCTAATGGGTTGCACTGTAATGAATTCTAAGGCTACTTATACCTGTTTTTTAAATGTTATGATTTATTTAAACACCTCTAGTTGCAAAAGAAAGAAAGCATTTTAGACATGCATTATCCAATCTTTCATCAAGGTTTGGGTTCAGCAAAAAAAATATTTAAAAGAACATGTTTTCTTGGTTGATGAATGGAATTATATTCCACAGAGAAGGCATATTTCAGGGAGTTAAAAAATACACCATTTTACTGTTTTATGGTTTGTTCCCGACCAAAGTTCAGCCAAACAAAAATTGTGGATGTGGAACACTGTACGTGATTGTGTGTATAAGCAAAAAAAGAAAAGACAACAAAATGGCATGCGGTTTTGTAATTTTTGGACAGGGAAATGGGGAGAAAGAAGTGGGAGAGAGGAAGAGAGGCTAGGAGGGAAACAGAGGGGGGGGGGGGGGGTGGGGAGAGAAAGGGAATAAAAAAACCGGAAGGAGTATAGTACAGCTGAAGTGGAGAAACATGGGAAGAGGGAAGGGGGTGGCAGAGAAGTAAAGTTAAAGAGGAGCATGTGAGAGATAGAGAAAACAACTGGGAGAACTAGAAAGAGGCAGAGAGAATCTCCAGCAAGAGTTAAAGAGGGAAAAAGAAGGAAGAATATGAGTATGGAGGAGAGAGAAGCTCAAGTATGAAGAAGTGTGTGAAGGAGAAACAGAGACAGAAAGAGAGAAATAATTTCTAAAATTACACTGTACTTAATATGCCCATTATTAAATATTGTGAAACCTTTTGTTAACATCTTACAATTATCTTAAGTTAAATATATGAAGTAATTACAAGTAGCATTTCAAATAAGAGGTACAGACTGCTTGCACTCATGCTCCTCCTTTCTGTCTACAAATCTTACAGGAGTGTAGGGCTTCTGAAATTATATACCTGTTATTAATCCTCACACCTCATTTTTGAATGAAAAATCCTTTTGTAATGACCAAATATTGAAAGGGAGCATTTCTGCAGATGTCATGGGAAAAAAATGATCATGAAAAACATTATTTCACTTCTTGACTTCCTAAATATCACTGATTTGATTATAAGGTTATTTTATGATAGTCAAGTGGGGCCTTGATTTAACTATTTTGAAAATCCCCTCTAACTGGTAAAAGAAGATCTGTGTCTTACAGAGCAATTGCTACTTTTTAAGTGCCAATTTAAAGACAAAAGTAATTATGACACCAAGCTGTATTCAGAAAGTTCAGACACAACCAGAAAAAATTATCTTGTCCTGTGCTACTGTTAGTAGTGGGAGAGAAAATAGGCTACTCATTGACCCATTTTCTTAAAAAAATAGTGAACTACCCTTAGTAAAATATGAGTGCTTTTATATACAATATTACTTAATGTTAGTGGATTTTTACTTCAATATAGGCAATTAAAATACCTACAATATATTAGTTCAAAATTCAAACATGATTTGGCACATTTTTCTATACAAATATTTTAAGATATTTCCACCCTTGATGTATTTTAAAACAAATTTCCCTTAGTAAGAAAAAATAACCCAGCTTATATAGGAAAGACAGCATTAATGTTAGCTAGAAACCTTGATATATTTAGATGCACTTTTATTAAAATATACTCTAGTTTCCTAATTTGTTGATAAAATCAATGCATATTTATGAGCTGCTTAGGTAGTAAGAAATTATTTCTCAATTTGTCAGTGAATAAGAATTGCTGAATGGGATAGTTGGTGTGAAGAAGTGAATATTTTAGGTGTCAGACATGCATAAGCAAATCTTTGCTTGAAATCAGTGTTAAATTCTCTCCTTCAAAAAGTTTCTAGTGACAAAGTAAATAACAACCATAACATGTGAACAATAAATTTGAAAATTAGGTTACTAAGTAGAAACATTCTTAATGGTCGTTTTTAAAAGTGTGCTTCACAGAAAGAAAAATAACAAAGTTGTGGTTAAGGATATGTCTCCATCCAAAGAAAGCACTGTGAGTCTACTCATTAGGAAAACAATAGAATTAACACCCCAGACACATTTTTTTTCCTAAAAGGTAGCAAAATATTTCACCTCAGCTATGTAAATCTTTTATTCCTTTTATATGGGCATTGTCTGTATTTTTCTCTTTTCTATTCCCTTTGTTAATTGTCCCTAATCATGGGAATGATATTGTAGAAGAATTGCACAGCCCTAGTGACAAGTATCATTGATTCAAATGATATCAGTACCAGGGGAAAATGTAGTTTCTTCAGGCTTGGTTACAATAGTAACTATATTTAAAGATGTCTATCAACTACTTCTAGTCTTAATTCATTAAAAACCTAACCTGGTCTTTTGGAGAATATAACTTTTTTTCCCCCACTGAGACTTATAGGTCACCATTTATTCTTTGCTAAAATTGGAAGTTCTTGGCATAATACTCCACTGTTAGCTAGATTTTTTTTCTGACTGTAGTAAAATTTGTAGACATTAGTTATAGCATGCCTTCTTTGTGTCTCTTGGGATACTCCAAAATAGGCTAGGATGACCTTATCCAGTTCTTTAGGACTATATGAAAACAGTTTAAGTTAGATTTTGAGTTGATATATAATTTGAATATTTGACTTTGGAATATATTTATTCAATTAATACTTTAGACAAAATCTTAATAACTTTGTTCTATCCATCAAATTGTTGGTGTTCATATGCCTTTGTCGCAATTCCAACTGAGGTCAGCCTCACTTTTCATCAACAAAGACCTTTTGTTACAGTGTTTGTTCTTCATGAATTTAAGGGAAGCTTGAGTTTTTCCATTTTCTACCTGAAAAATCCTAGACAAAAAAAATGATAGATATTAGACTGTCATCCCACAGTAGATCTATTAGTAAATTTAAAATGAAATAACACTGCGTCTAAAATAAATAATCTTCAAACTGGAAAATAAACAGGAATAGTTATTGGGTTATTAGGAGAACAGTTAATTTTATAAGATGCAACTCAACAAGTAGAAAGATAATGAAATTCAACAGACACAGCTTAATGAAGACCAGAGATTTGAAAGGGAAACCAGTATTTTTCAAAGTATGCTAATTCAGGTAGAAAGTATTCATCAAGATGTTGTATCCTAATAATTTATCAAGCCTATGAAATTACAGTTATACAAAAGCCATTGTATTAATGGCTTGCAAGTGAGAAAAATACTGGAGCATGTTTTCAATTTATCATGGCTACAGATATAGGAAATGTCTTTTATTAGAGAAGATCTAATATACAAAGCTTGAAGACATTGAGTGAAGAATGTTTCTAAAGATATAAGTGAAATAGCTATCATGAAATGAGAAAGAGGTAGAGGATAGTATTTCAGGTTTTCAAGTGATCTGCTTTCATAGATTGCTAAAGTATTTTATATTTATTTTTTGTAGTTTTTTTAAACTTAAATTCTTTATTGTTTAAAGTATTACATATGTCTCCTTTTTCCCCCATTGACCTCTCCCTGGCCACTCCCACCTCCCAGCACATGCCCTCAGCCCCCTATTGTCTGTGTCCATTGGTTATGCTTATATGCATGCATACAAGACCTTTGATGGATCTCTCCCCCTTACCCCTCATCCCCACCTTCCCTCTGAGGTTTGACAGTCTGTTCAATGCTTCTCTGTCTCTATATCTATTTTTCTTCATCAGTTTATGTTGTTCATTATATTCCACAAATGAGTGATATCATGTGATATTTATCTTTCTCCAACTGGCTTATTTCACTTAGCATAATGCTCTCCAGGTCAATCCATGCTGTTGCAAATGGCAAGAATTCCTTCTTTTTTACAGCAGCATAGTATTCCATTGTGTAGATGTACCACAGTTTTCTAATACACTCATCTGCTGATGGGCACTTAGGCTGTTTCCAAATCTTAGCTATGGTAAATTGTGCTGCTGTGAACATAGGGGTGCATATATCCTTTCTGATTGGTGTTTCTGATTTCTTGAGATGTATTCCTAGAAGTGGGATTACTAGTCAAATGGGAGTTCCATTTTTAACTTTTTGAGGAAACACCATACTGCTCTCCACAGTGGTTGCACCAGTCTGCATTCCCACCAGCAGTGCATGAGGGTTCCCTTTTCTCCACATCCTGGCCAGCACTTTTTGTTTGTTGATTTGTTGATGATAGACATTCTGACAGGTGTGAGATGATACCTCATTGTCATTTTGATTTGCATCTCTCAGATGATTAGTGACTTTGAGCATGTTTTCATGTGTGTCGTGGAAGTATTTTTTATGTTGTAATTTTGTGCTATTCTTTACACTGAAATTTCCCTGCTTTACATTATTGCTTATTCTTTTTTTTTTTTTTTATTGCTTAAAGCATTACAAAGGGTATTACATATGTGTCCTTTTTTTTCCCCGCCCTTGACAATCCCCCGGCTTCCCCTACCCCCCAGTGTCTTATGTCCATTGGTTATGCTCATATGCATGCATACAAGTCCTTCGGTTGATCTCTTACCCCCCTCCCTCCTGC
>NW_005371125.1:1513531-1523114 GCF_000412655.1 Myotis brandtii | reverse complement strand
GGTGATCAGGGGGCTGCTGTTGCTTGGATCAGCACTGCATGATCTGGGAAACGCTCCTCTCTTACCGGTCTGGGAAACGCTCCTCTCTTACCAGCACTGCATGATCTGGGAAACTTTCCTCTCTTATGGGCACTGCATGGTCTGGTCAGTTCCTCAGGATGCCACCTTTAGTCACAGTTTTCCGCAGTCACAAAATCCAAATCTCAAATCTCCCGGCGCCAGCAAACCCGAGGAATTCCTTTCCCCGGTCAGGGGCTGTGTCTGTCCCAAGAGACGCGGCTGCCTGCCATGCGGTCTCCCTCCGACCCTCTGGGCTCAGGTCTGGCAAACTTTCCTGCCCAGATCCCTGGTTTTTAACCTTTCCAGGGGAGCTCTGCCCTTCCCGGCTGCAAACCGTCTCACCAGCTGAGTAAATTCGCCAATTCGGGGTGGGTGTTATTAGTTTCAGCTGCTTACTCCGTTTGCTCCGGGACAAGACCTGGGACGCGTCTGCCTATATCGCCGCCATCTTGCTTCTTCATTGCTTATTCTAAAGATAAATAATCTTCCACAAGCAGCATTTATTCCTAATAAGTAACTGAACTTCAGTACAACTTTAAGCAGCCTTAAATATGTGGAACTGAAGCCCAAGAAGGAAAGAAGGTGTGGTACAGGCAAAAATGTTTTTGATTAATAACAGCAAAATTTTATGACAATTTTTAACTCACAGAATCAAGAAGGTTAATTAACCCCAAACACAATAAATGTAAAGAAAACTACACCAAAACTCATCATAATCAGACTTCTCAAAATCATTGATAAAGAAAATATTTTTTAAAGCTGCCAGATAAATGAGACACATTATATAGAGAACAGCAAAAATGACAACATAATTATTGTCTGGAATAATACAAGTGAGAAGATGGTGGAGGAACATCTTTGTAGTGCCGAAAGAAAAAAAATGTTAATGAAGAATTTTAAAGCCAGTGAAAATATCTTTTAAAACTGAAGGCCAAATAGAAATATTTCTGACATACAAAAGCTGAACGAATTTATCACCAGCAGATTTGAGCTGCAAGAAATGTTTATAGAATTCCTTTGATTAGAAAGAAAAATCACAAAATAAAAATGTGTTTATACACAGAGGAATGAATGGCACTAAAATGTTGATTCTCAGGCAAATATATAAGATATGTTCTTATTTAATTCTCTTTTAAAGTAACTTGACCATACAAAACTAGTGACAATATATATTGGAGTTCTTAACATACAGAGTATAATGTATTTCACTAAGAGCTTAAAGACTGGGAGAGGATAAATGCAAGGATGATATTGTAAGATTTTTATGTTATGTGTGATGTAGTATTACAGAAGACTGGAAAAATACCAAGCAACACTTAGAGAGATGGAGTTACACTTTATTATTGTTACGTGCAGGCCCAGAGAAAAATGTCTTTCAAATTCTAGGAACAACATGGAGGAAACTGTCCCTTTTTATATCTTTCCCAGTCCTTTGTCTCCCAAATATGGGGTTTTCTGCTCCACTTTGCAAGTTCTTAAAGATCCCTATGTGTTGGGGCTTTGAGACCTCAACCAAAGGCCTGGCCTGGCGCCAGCACTGGTAACTTCGTCAGGGGAAGGTTTATAAACAGGTCATGCAGGACCAGACAGTGAAAGGGGCAGTGGCTAGATTCAGATCACTAGCCCCCTAAAATGTCTCATTTTCCCCATCAGTAGTATAATATCACTTGAAGATAATCTGTGACTTAAAAATATGTGGAATTAATACTAAAGCAAACACTCAAATAATAATTTAAAAAATATGGGACAATGTAAATGAACAAACAAAACAGAAACAGACTCATAGATACAGAGAACAGATTGATGGTTGCCATAGAGGAGGGGCATTGTGGAACTGGGTGAAACAGGTAAAGGGATTTAGAAGTATGGATCAATAGTTACAGAATAGTCATGGAGATGTAAAGTACTTTGGGAAATATAGTCAGTAATATTGTAATAACTATGTATGGAGCCAGGTGGGTACTGGGAGTAACAGTTTGTAAAGTACATGATTATCTAAACACTATGCTCTGCACCTTAAACATAATATTGAATGTAAAATTGCAATTGAAAAAAACACACACGTATATAGCTAATAATCCAAAAATAAATAAATGCATTTAAAAGTATCTATGTTAGGCTTCTCTCCTTGCTTCAGGATATAGTCTATATCAGAAAAGAAAAAGGAAACCATTTCTCCTTCCACTAGCCCAGACTCTGGGGGCCATATCCATCACCTCTCTCTAATGGGCTCACCCTGGCCACTGCTCTATTGCATTGTCATTGTGAATTATGTACAAATGAATGGAGATCTGGAGAAACACTGTAAATTTCTGGTGCTAAAATGATGAGGGTAATTAAAGAAGTTAAAAGTGTTAAATACTCTATTGAATTTCTGATATAATTCATCAAAGCAAAACTTCAATAGCAAAAAATAAATGCAGTCAAGACATATCTTTGCCTTTATGAAAGTGATTGTTTTTAAAATATGCAAGGATAAAATATAAATGCTTTCAGTTAAGTTGTAAAATAGTAAATAAAAGTCAGAGTTTCTAATTGTTTTATTGTTGTAAAATAGACATTATGACTTATGATGCCAAGAACTCTTATTTACTACCTTCTGGATATATCAGTCAGAATATATTGAAAGAATGTCTGTCTTACAAGGATTCTCAAAATACTTTCAGATACTAGTTTTTAAATAAGAATTAACATGAAACTCCAAAAAATGATAGAAGGACGTAATGATTTGCTTTTAGTTAGAAAAAAATGGCAAACATTTTTAGGAGATAATTAAAAACCCATGATAAAATGTTAGCATAAATTCATTAGTTATGTGACAGTGTCATGGAAAAACTACCTTGGAAAATAAAATTCCCAAAACATATCTGTTGGGACAGGACAAAAATTTCCAAGAATGGTGGTTTTTTACTTGTTAAATGAGAGAAAGACTCATATTTAATTCTTGAATTATTTCTTTATAAAAAGCAGAAGCTAGAAAACTGCTAACTAGAATAATGAGTATAGTGTGAACAACCTAATGAACTTGGGGGGATTTCATATACATTTTTTCAGGTTATTGCAGTGTAATTGACAAATAAAATGGTAAGATATTTAAAATGTAAAAAAAATCTAACAAGATCAATTAAATTATAAAAATGCACAATCTAACAATGGAAGAATAGTTAAACAGGAACAACATAGGACAAATAGAAAACAAACAGCTCAGTTATTAATCCTAAAACTGTCAGTAATCACATTAACTGTAATGGCTCTGAACACCTCAATTAAAGTGAAAAATTTGTCAGATTTGATTAAAAAAAGACTACTATATAATGTTACAAAAATCCATAATTTTATTTTTTGAAACTCCATATTTAATATATTACATGTATAAAATTACCAAATTAAGCATAATGTAAAATCTTATCCTTACAAAAATTTAAACTAGCATAGAATGCATTATCAATTTAATATACATTGTTAGTCATTTTTTAATTAAGTTTTATTGGGGTGACATTGGTCAACATGAACATATAGGTTTCATGTGTGGATTTCTAAAATCTGTATATAGTACCATGTACCCACCACCTAAAGTCAAATCATGTCCTGTCACCTCATATTTAAAAATGCATTTTAAATATAAAGCTACAAATAAGTGAAAAGTGAAATGTTTGGAAATGATATACCATGTTGAAATTTAATTTATCAATTTGATATTTTTCAGATCATGTCTTTGATCTCATATTTAATAACAGTGCCCAATTATTAGACAAAATGGTTTCTAGTGGTTGACTTGACCAACGCCATCTTAAGAAACAAGTTGCTCATATACCACCAGTTTTACACCAAGATGGGTTGGCACATATCACATGAAAGGAGGATTCTTACACAGATTAGTGGACTCATTTATGTGTTAACTGCTTTGGAATACACAGCTTTCCACAAGCATGTGCCACTTGTCTACAAGCCACCTATGCTCATGGAGGCTATATATATCAAGAGCCACTCCCTTTCCCTGTTGAGATCCATTGTCTTGCTGTCACCAAATACTCTGCTACTGTCCATAAGTACCCTTAATAAACTCTCTTTATTTCTGAGATTCTCAGTCTCTTTCTTTAGTCTCTTGGCCCCATCTTCCTTTGGAGTTTGGTTCCAGTACACCTTGGGAAATTTTCCCAACACTAATTAAAAGTCACAAATGTTTTATCCCATTTCCATACCCTGCACCAGATTCCTTATAGCAGAGGTCCTCAAACTTTTTAAACAGGGGGCCAGTTCACTGTCCCTCAGACCGTTGGAGGGCCGGACTATAGTTTAAAAAAAAAAACTATGAACAAATTCCTATGCACACTGCACATATCTTATTTTGAAGTAAAAAAACAAAACGGGAACAAATACAATATTTGTATTTGCATGTGGCCCGCGGGCCATAGTTTGAGGACCCCTGCCTTATAGTATTAGGTTAATTAGTAATGAATTATTTTTTTAGATGTGACAATTTATGAGTCAACATTCATTTTTGCACCTTGATATCCAATTATTAACACAATTTAATGAAAATACTATTCTTTCTCCTTTGAATTGCCTTTGTACTTTTGTCAAATTCACTTGTCCATAAACATGTAGGTTTATTTCTAGACTATCTTTTCTATTCTACTGATTTTTGTGTCTAAGCCTGTACTAGTGCTATATATACATTTTTATTACCATATAACTTTACCAAAAGTCATGAAATCAGAATTGTTAGCTGTCTAAATTTGTTCCTCTTTTTCAAAGTTGTTTAGGCAATTCTAGGTCCTGTTCATCTCTATATCAGTTTTAGAATTATTTTGTCATTTTTCAAAACTCTTGGGATTTTAAAATAGATTGTGTTAATCTGTAGACCAATTTGGAGGAGAATTAGTACTTTAACAATAACCAGTCTGTTGATTCATGAAAAAAAGTATTAATTATTTAGATTGTCTTGAATTTCTCTCAATGTATGGCTTCTTTCAGATGTACCCATCTTTCATAACTTCTGTCAATTTTATCCCTATTTAATATTTAATGCTACAGTAAATGCTATTGTTATTTTTCATTTTAACTTCTGTTTATCTTTTGCAAGTGTAAGGAAATGCAATTGATTTTTATATTGATCCTATAACCTTGCTAAATTCACTTAGTTCAAATAGCTTTAATGTAGATTCAATTGAATTTTCTACATAGAGAATCATGTTGTCTGTGTACAGGCTTTCTCCTTCATTATCAATATTCATGCCTTTTATTTCTTTTTCTTGCCTAAACACCCTAGGTAAAACCTCCAGAACAATGTTTAAAAATGATAAATATGTACACTACTTTAACTGTGTTTTTTGGTTTCAAGGATGTGTACATATTTCAAATCATACCAAATTGTGTACTTTAAATATGTTCAATTTGTTATATAAAAATTATACCTCAATAGAGCTGTTACAAATATTTAAAAATCAAGTAGATGTAATAAATCTCCTTAAAACCATACTATTAAACTCATTTGAGTTTAACAAAAATTATCTTTTAAAAAGATATGCTGCTTATTTCCCCAAATTAGACATTTTTAGTATATTTTTCTGTGTTATGACATTTCTTTGTTGATATTTTTCTCATGATTTAAAACTATTGTTAAAACAAGGGTTTATATTTGTAACTGTTTTTATTAAATTATATTTGATGCATATATAAATAGCTGCTTAAATGTATTTTTGCAACTGCTATATTAAGAAGCTAACAATGCAATTTTTAATCTGTCAGTACTTCGCGTCTGACATTTGATAACAGAAAAACAGTACTAACATAAGAGAGAACACATGAATAAAACTGTGTTACTCAATTTTCCTTTCAGACTAAAATACAAACAACAACAAGCCTAAGGCTTATTTTCATTTTTTGATATAACCACTAAAATATCTGACATGCTTGGTGAGAAACATCTGTGATTTAACCTTGGCTTGTTTAACTGCTGTTCTTCTCTTAGAACTGCGTGGTCCAAAAAGTTATCTATTTCTGGATGTTTTTCATGGCATTGTTGCTGTTGTTCTTGATCAATGCTTAGTAACAGACTTACCATAGCTTTGCTCTTTTAATACACAATTAGAACTTGCTTGATCACATTATGATAGATGCACAAAAGAGGAAATTGATACTAGTGTGTGAAATGAGTAGGGGTGACTGAATTTAATTTGTAAAATGTACTCACAAAAACAGTTTAGTTTGAAATTCTAATATGGAGAGTTTGGAGTACTGTTGAATTTCACTGAAGTTGACTATACTCCATAAAAACATAGATACATTGAAACTTATGATGAAAGGTAAAAATTGTTAAGAAAAATACTTGTATCTGGCTTTAGACAATGGGGGTATTCACAAAATTCTATACATAAATCATTTAAAATATTAAGGAATATAATATATGAAGGAAGTAATTTTCAGATGGATCATGTAGTGTATTATGTAACATCAAATAACCCTTTGACATTTTCTCAATTTCCATGGGTATTTATACATTGGCTTTATCTGTGGAAACTAGGTTGGAAGTGAAATATTCTTAAGGATGCAAATTAAAATAGTTTATTTTAGTTGACTCCTAAAAATCCCTCAGTAATAGACAAAGAATAATGTATGTGTTTACTTTTGAAATGGACTTACACATTTAATGAATCCACATAATATGAAACTGGGGTATTTATTATTTAACATAATGTTAACATTAGTTTACAGAAAATACTTTTTGTAGAATTTTTTAAAAGATGTTTAATACTATTAAAGTAAATAGTTTTCAAAATACAAGTACAATAATCCATTAAGTGTGATCACATCAATAATTAGGTCAAAATCATCCCATGACACTTAGTACTATGAGATCATTTCTAAAATCTCTATTTTTGAAAGCCGTTGTATTAACTGCCTGCAATCACAGCGCTCTCCCTTATTTTTTGCTAAGTCTTCATAGAACTTATGTATACCTAAATTATGTCACCGTTTTCATATAAAGTATGAAAAAAAGATTTTTAAAAATATACTTTTCCTTTTAAAATCCATCTCTGGAAGTTTTGATTAAAGAAAAATACTATTCAGGTAATAATATGAAAAAAAACTATATGTAGTGACTAATTTTATTTGTAAACTTTCAGGAGTAAATCTTTAAATTTCATCCCCAAAATATGCAATAAAATATTGTGACAATATCATATTGCCATGCCAATTCATTTTGCTATTGTGCTAGCAGACAAAACTGAAGGATTAAGATTTTACAGTGGAAAGAAAGAAATATAAATAACTCTGGCCTTTACAATTACAATCAAACATAGCCTTAAATGAAATTCCTAATTTTTCAGGGCCTCTTGAATCTGTAATATAATATACCAATATCATTATGCATGATGAACTAGATGTACAATGTCCTTGTATTAATCTTGAAAGAATGTAATTATCTTCATTATTTTAAACATTTGTTTAAATCAGAAGACATTATGATAAATCTCTGATATTTTTAAGGACAAATTATGTATTTTCTGATGGTCAGAAAATTCTGTTTGCAATATTATATGAAAAATATTATAAGTTCAAAATAATGGCAAATTTACACTTTTGTTACAGAGAAAGCATTATATTAGTCTTTCTCAAAATTAAAATTTGTCTTCTAAGTTTAGATAATGGTTGGATAAAATTGAATCTTTAGCTATTCTGGAATCACTGCATCTTTTTCAAACCCACCTTGGATCTTCTATACCCTCCCTCCCAACTCTTCCTAGTTGTGTCATCAGATTTCAGGTTAGACATTTAGTATGAACTACTGTTGGTATAAACCAATTATTCAGGCACTAATTAAACAATTTTTAGTATGTCAGCTATATATCTAACATAATGTTTTTAAATGGAGCACAGAACAAATATAATGGATGAGGAAAATTTTACACACACACACACACACACACACACCATTTCCATGTTGAAATTAAATACTCTAAGCTATGCTTAGCCAGTGTGGTTCAGTAGTTGAATTTTGACCTATGAACTAGAAGTCAGTAGGGGGCCTGCAGGAGGCAGCTGATTGATGTTTCTCTCTCATCATTGATGTTTCTGTCTCTCACTTCCTCTCTGAAATCAATAAAAATATATTTTAAAAAAATAATACTCCAAGCTATTTTATGTAGTGCACTATGGTGTGTGAGTATTTTATAGTGATTATAATCCTCACAAACCCCACAATACCTTTTTTGCTATAGGTATTATTATTACCTGCATTGAACAGAAAAGAAGGCACAAATAGATTAAATTACTAACCCAGGTTCTAATAGGAATTTTGGAAATGCACAGCCAAATTGTTTTGCTTCAACTTGATATTATACTTTGCTTTTTCACACTCATATTGTTGGGAATATTATAATTCATACTTTAAATATTATACAATATTGATGCTAAAGAAAGTTTCTTATTAACTTGGTCTTATTCATAGCATCTCACTTTTTAATTGAAAAATGTAGGAATCCCACCAAAGTTAAGAAAAAAATCTATACAGTAATTGACTGCAAGTATTGCAAATCACCCTAAACATACTAAGAAAGCTGTGTTTCTGTCACCTGCACTTGATGTCTGGAGTTTGGATTTGGAATCAAACCTGTATCCTTGTTCTACTTTTTGCTATTTAAAATGTTCAATTAGAGAAGGCTTGTCATATCTGTATCATTACATGAAGCAATGCACATTTTTAAAAAATTGCAGTAATTTGCATATAATTAATTCTGATTTTCATTCTCCTACTCTCTGACCAATTAGCATTCTTTTCTTCTTTTGCATTTATTCACTATAGTTATTCAAATTTCTTCCATATTGATAAGGAGCATTCAATAAGGTATATTGTAGCTGATTAATAAAGCATGTCGGATTAAAATTTCTGAAGAAAGACCTTAATATAATCTTCAGTTTACTTAATGTGTGTGTATGTTTTCCACCTAAATTAATGTTTCAATTATTGAGCGTGTAATTTAACTCTGAAACATCCACAGAAAATGATAAATTCCATGTCCCTGTACACACAAAGTTGATTTGGGGTAGTGGTTAACCAGGGGGTACAGTTACCATAAAAACTGTATTATCAAAGAATTCCCCAGTAAGAACTTTAGCTCACACAAGAACACACTACTAAAATCTTGACACTAAGTTTATGTGTGTGAGTGCACTTGTGTTTTCAAACTAGGGAAAGGTGAGTGTGTGTGGGAGGGATGAAGCAGTGGAAAAAAACCTTGATACCTGGGTACCAGAAAGAGTTGTTTCAACTTCACCTACGTGAACTTGATGAAAATGATATGTAAGAAGCAGCAGGTAAGAAACAATCTAAGATTAGAGAGGACAGAAGTCATTCAAACAGGTGCACTTGGATATGTTTTGAATAAATATTCTCTACAAAAAGTTGCATTATTTTCTATACACTTCGTAGTTAGTGGGAGATTTATGTTTGAAAATCCTATATTCTATGTGCAACTGATAATTTTTATAGTCAGAGGTTGATATAATTTTGCAGTTA
>NW_005371125.1:1511300-1513399 GCF_000412655.1 Myotis brandtii | reverse complement strand
TATATGTATATATATATTTCCAGAGATTTAAAAGAAAATAAATCTTAGGGATGAGGACAAGTCTATAAAGGTTTTTCTCAAGTGGACTACAGGGTGGAGTCTGTAGTAATTCCTTTCTCTTCCACTGTTCTTGGGGCATACAGACTGATTTTGCCTCAGGCCTTGGAATGAGAAATGCATCAAAATTAGTCATTTCAATTGATTGACATGCAGGCTTTGGATACCTTGAACCACATTCTCTCTAGGTACCTACATCAAGTAACTTGGACAACCTGCTGGTATCCTTCCAATTACCCCAATTTCTTAGAATCAGAAGTCCGTCCTGTTTATCTTCCTAAAATCAGACCCAATCACTAGGATAGAATAACTTCTAGGTATCCCACTGAGTCATTCCAATCTACACACATCATCTTCCCAATGTAGGCTCTTGAGGCCTCTGAAATGGTTTAAACTTTGCTGTAATAGGGCCACCTTTGTTTTAGAATTTTCTAGGAGAAACCCCAAGGTGCTTGCTCTGTTTATATACTTCATTCAACTGCAATCAGTATTACTATTCTTGAATTCTTAGCTTCCAGTACGTTGTTTCAACTATAAGTTTTACATTGTCATTAGAATAAAATTATTTTTATTTTAAAATTTAAATTCTTTATTGTTGAAAATATTACATATGTCTCCCTTTCCCCCCATTGATCTCTCCCCACCAGCTCCTGCCCCCCTACCCCCAGCACATCCTCACCCCATTACTGTCTGTGTCCTTTGGTTATACTTATATGCATGCATACAAATCCTTTGGTTGATCCCTTACTCCCCCTCCCATCCTCCCCTGCTTTCCCTCTGAGGTTTGTTGATCTGTTCACTGCTACTATGTCTCTATATCTATTTTTCTTCATCAGTTTGTGTTGTTCATTATATTCCACAAATGAGTGAGATCATGTGATATTTATCTTTCTCTGACTGGCTTACTTTGCTTAGCATAATGGTCTCCAGGTCCATCCATGCTGTTGCAAAGAGTAAGAGTTCTTTCTTTTTTTACAGCAGCGTAGTATTCCATTGTGTAGATGTACCATAGTTTTTTGATCCAAACATGCTGATGGGCACTTAGGCTGTTTCCAAATCTTAGCTATGGTAAATTGTGTTGATATGAACATAGGGGTGCATATATCCTTTCTGATTGCTATTTCTGATTTATTCGGATATATTCCTAATAGTGGGATAACTGGGTCAAATGGGAGTTCCATTTTTATTCCTTTTAGGGAACTCCATACTGTTCTCCACAGTGGCTGCACCAGTCTGCATACCCACCGGCAGTGTATGAGGGTTTCGTTTTCTCTACAACCTCACCAACTTTTGTCATTTGTTGATTTGTTGGTGATAGCCATTTACACAGGTGTGAGATGGTACCTCACTGTTGTTTTGATTTGCATCTCTCACATGATTAGTGACATTGAGCATGTTTTCATATGTCTCTAGGCCTTTTGTATGACCACTTTCAAGAAGTGTCTATTTTAGGTCCTTTGCCCATTTTTTCCCTTTTCTTAAAAATAATTTATTTTCTTTATCAATTAAGCTATTACATATGTGTCGTCATCTTCCCATTGCCCTCCACCCCCACCCCCACTCATGCCCTCACCCCCCCTGGTGTCTGTCCATTGGTTATGCTTCTGTGCATGCAAGAGATTTTTAGTTGATCTCTCCCCCTTCCTCCCACCACCCGCTGCCTTCCCTCTGAGGTTTGATGGTATGATCTATGCTTCTCTGTGTCTGGATATGTTTTTGTTCATCAGTTATTCATGTCTATTTTTTTGATTGGATTGTTTATCTTCCTTTTGTTAAGTTGTATGAGTTCCCTATAAATTTTGGAGATTAAACACTTATTGGATGTAACATTGGAAAATATGTTCTACCAGGCAATCGGCTCTCTTGTTGTTTTGTTGATGGTTTATTTTGGTGTGTAGAAGCTTTTTATTTTGATGTAATACCATTTGTTTATTTTCTACTTAGTTTCCATTGTCCTAGGACCGTGGTCGGCAAACTGCGGCTCGCGAGCCACATGCGACTCTTTGGCCCATTGAGTGTGGCTCTTCCTAAGCCTTAGGAGT
>NW_005371125.1:1502979-1510620 GCF_000412655.1 Myotis brandtii | reverse complement strand
AATTTGGCAATGTAGCAGGATACAAAATTAACACCCAGAAATCTATGGCATTTTTATACACCAATAATGAACACACAGAAAGAGAAACTAAAAAAAAAAACAATCTTATTTACCATTGCAACAAAAAAGTTAAGATACCTAGGAATAAACAACTAAGGAGGTAAAAGGCCTGTACTTGGGAAACTACAGTACACTGGAAAAAGAGATACAGAAAGATATAAACAAGTGGAAGAATATATTGTGTTCATGGATTGGTAGAATCAACATAATTAAAATGTTTATACTACCCAGAGCAATCTATAGATTCAATGCAATCCCCACTAAAAAACCAATGGCATATTTCACAGAACTAGAACAAACTCTTCAAAAATTTATATGGAATAGAAAAAGACCCCGAATAGCCACAGCAATCCCAAGAAAGAACAAAGTTGGAGTGATCACAATACCAGATATCAAGCTATATTACAAAGCCATTGTTCTCAAAACTGTCTGGTACTGGCACAAGAACAGACATATAGACCAATGAAACAGAACAGAGAACCCAGAAATCGACCCAAGCCATTATGCTCAATTAATATTTGACAAAGGAGGCAAGAACATACAATGGAGTCAATAAATGGTGTTGGGGAAATTGGAAAAAAAGTGAAGTTACCCCACCAACTTACACCATACACAAAAATAAACTCAAAATGGATAAATGACTTAAATGTAAGACGGGAAACCAGAATAAAATAATTTTTAAATGAAATATTAATTTTTCTACCAAGGAAATGTTAAACAAGCATGATCTCTTTTTAAAAATACTACTAAAAATAGATAAGATAAAATCAGCAGGCAAGGCAAAATAAAAGGAATAAAGCTTTGTTGAAATAATAGTTGATTTTGCCCACCACATTATTGCCATCTTCATGTTATGTTGCAGCCCCCCCCAAAAAGAAAATGAAGTGATACTGCTTATGCTTTGAGTGCTAGGCCTGTGGATTGTGTGGTAACTAATGTGCAGAAGAAATATGACTCCATAATTGGTTAAAGAATGTACCTTGTATTTGGAATTTAAAAAGTAGATGTTATGGCTATACTTAATGTGCTTTGTTACATACTAAGATGTTGCATATCAGTTGGTATCTTTGTATCAGTTGAATATGTGACAACATATCACTAGTCTTCATTTTGTAATTAGCACTTTCCATATTATTGGGGAAATAGAACAGATTGATACTGTTCAAACTAAATAAGTAATGCACTCTTGTTAATATTTTCTTGACAGCATCCATGACAATCCTAACAAATTCATAAGGCTTATTTTTTTCTTTATTGATTAAGGTATTACATATGTGTCCTTATCCCTCCCACCCCGCCCCCAACCGAACCTCATTCATGCCCTCACCCTCCTGGTGTCTGTGTCCATTGGTTAGGCATATATGCATTCATACACGTCCTTTGGTTGCTACGTTTCTTTTTTAAAAATTATTTATTGATTAAGGTATTACATATGTTTACTTATCCCCCCACTACCCCCCCCCCTCATGCCCTCACCCTCCTGTTGTCTGTGTTCATTGGTTGGGCTTATATGCATGCATACAAGTCCTTTGCTTGATCTCTCCCCCTTACCCCCACCCTCCCCTACCTTCCCTCTGAGGTTTGACGTTCTGATAGATGATTCTCTGTCTCTGGATCTGTTTTTGCTCATCAGTTTATGTTGTTCATTATATTCCATAAATGAGGTTTTTTCTCCCTGAAATGATTTGGAGAAGTTAAACTTAATTTTTGTTAAAAATGTAAAATTTTCACAATGTTATTTTTTTTAAATATATTTTTATTGATTTTTTACAGAGAGGAAGGGAGAGAGATAGAGAGTTAGAAACATCGATGAGAGAGAAACATCGATCAGCTGCCTCCTGCACATCTCCTACTGGGGATGTGCCCGCAACCCAGGTACATGCCCTTGACCGGAATCGAACCTGGGACCTTTCAGTCCGCAGGCAGACACTCTATCCACTGAGCCAAACCGGTTTTGGCACACAATGTTATTTTTTATTAGTAAGTTGACTATAAAGTAATTAAGTCTAGTCCAAGTCTCTTTACTTATACTGTAAGGTTTCATCCGGATATTTAACTAGGAAAAAATGCATGCCACCTGCTAATGTAATCAGGCCACGCTATATTTATGAACAATATAATTTTTATTTGAAAATTTAGTTACTACAGCTTCATGGAGGCCACTTAAGGAATAATCATGATGCTTATACTATAGCGTTTTATACTCATTGATTTTAAATAATGTTTTTACATTATCTTTTCTATTTGAAAATTCTCCTGCTGAAGTGTGTTTTTCCCTTCTAAATTGTCTTCCACCAGCAGGACTTACATGTGCTTTGTTCAGAGAACTGACAGATTGTACTAGATCATATGGCATCTCATATCTGTGCCTCTGTGACCTAGCAACATGTAATATGAGATGACCTGTAATAAATAGGGTACAGGCATAGACCCTTAGGATCATCAACAACTGTAGGCAGCTCTTAAACACAAAAGAAATAGATAAGGACAGAGCTGAAGGCAACTGCTTACATTTAGTTTAAATGGTGCCAAATCATAGCTAACATTTTTGGGTCGTTAAGTTTCTATCTTTCTTGCAGATTGTTTTTTATATAAAAGTGACAGATACTAAGTTTTAAGTAGTCTTAAGGCTTTAAAGATGCCTGAAAAGAGAAATATTTTATTTACTTTTGTTTTTACCATTTGAAAGTGCATTCAGCTCTTTAAAAACAAACAACCAAAAAACAACAACAGAGGATAAACTTGAAGTTATTACAAATAGAGGGAATTAAGAAGGATGCAAAATTATGATAATCCTCTATTTTAATGAGTTATGAAAGCGGAAGATAAAATAAAATTGGCAGTCAATGGGAAAGTAGTATATGTAATGATAGGTAAAATTAAAGTGGCTAGAAAGACTGCCCTTAATTTTATTCTATTTGGAAGAATAATATATTTTTTAGGACACACAAGAGTAGAAATGGAATGCATTCACACAAACCCAATTTATCATTCTCACATATGAAATCATGCTGAGGATGGACCCTTGCAAATTCAGTTTTTGACATTTTTCCCCTCTGCATCCATGGCCTATGTAAGATGGAGAATCCATTATATCAGATATGCAATTCTTAGCTCTGGTGTTGTTGACAGCAGACATTTAGTGCAGTACACTTGTGAGTTAAACTTCATTTATAGTTGTATAAGCAAGGGACTGAACAATGAAGGGAGTTGACAGAGAACACAAGTTTCACAGTTCTTGGAATCTGGTTTTTCCTCTGTTTGGAATAAATTGATTCTCCCCTCCCAATGTCATCATATCCATCTCTTTTAAACAGTCCTGCTTCAATTAAGAAAGTTCTGTAAGCAACTGTCAATTACACTTTCAGAAGCTAAACACATTGACTTGTAAGAGAAAGAAAGTCTATACAATGGTATGTTGGTTTTCTGCTTTAAGAGGCCACATTCTGTGAGTCCAATGCATGAATATTTAGTGCTTTTGTAGCTAAATTCAATTACTCAGAAAGTTATTTCCTAGAATATAGAGAAGTTGTATTTCTCATCTGAAGATTTTATCCTATTTTTTCCATACTGCTTTTGACAGTTTTTTGGGTAAAGGGAAATTAAATTTAAGGGAGAGATGTTGAAGGGAACCGTTCCTGTGTCAGTTTCCTTCCTCTCTCTTTTGTTTTCTCAGTTACCTGTATGTGCTTGTTGAAAAGTTGTGAACAGGCTGTATAAGTGAGAATGCTGTGGAAAAAGGAGATAAGCAGAAATATTTCCTTATACCATATTCAGATTTCAATATTTCCAGAGAGCTGATGAAGTAGACCAGAGGCAGAGCCCTTTAGCAATATGACATAAATAGGCATCTTGAATTTAGGAATACTTTGTTCTACTGTCCCTATCTGGACAATAACAATACTAACAATAACAACTTAGTATTTCACTTTATAGTTTAAAGAGCATGTTCATGTTCTTATTTCATTAACAATTCTGGGAGGAAATATTATTATGATGATTTTAGTGATGAAAAATTTATATTCAAAAGAGTTTTCATTTTTTACCCAGAAACCCAGCTAAGGCAGTACAATGCCAGAACTTGAACAATGTCTTCTGACTACAATCTATTTGCTTTATTCTTTTATAACATTTGAAATACAAAGTAAATAAAAATTCAGAATTGTTCATTGTGTTAGAAAAACAAACCTTCAAATATGAGCTAATTTTTAAAAATTGACTCTTCATTCTAATAGGAAACTTTAGCATTTATATTTTAAAATCTGATAAGAGAAAAAAATTAGCAGTGGTGATTTCTGGAGAGTAGATTTCAGATAAGAAGTTCACTTTCCTTTATATTCTTTCCTGTGCTGTGTTAATAGTTTTTAATAGGTTCATACAGTTGTGTTTATATTCAATCTATCTGCACTATAAAAATAAAATAACAATAGAATAACATATTTGTATATAGTTTAGTGTATAGTATATAGTATTTGTGTACAGTAAATGCTACCACAGCTGTTGTGTTGTATCACATTTAACAATTATAGCAACTGAATCACAAGGAAGTGAAGAGTCCTGTAAAGAGTGGTGCCCAGCCCTAGCTGGTTTGGTTCAGTGGATAGAGCATTGGCCTGCGGACTGAAGGGTCCCAGGTTTGATTCCTGCCAAGGGCACATGCCCCGGTTGCGGGCTAGATCCCTAGTGTGGGGCATGCAGGAGGCAGTCGATCAATGATTCTCTCATCATTGGTGTTTCTATCTCTCTCTCCCTGTCCCTTTCTCTCTGAAATCAATAAAAATATATTTTTAAAAAAAGAATGGTGCCCAAGGTCTCACAGCTAGTTTGTGTACAGCACCAATCTCATGTTTCTAGGCCAGAGCTATTTCAACAGAAACAGTATTTTTAAAATACGTTTTTGTTGATTTTAGAGAGAGAAGTAGGGAGAGGGAGGGAGAAACATCGGTGGGCTGTCTCCTGCATGTCCTCTACTGGGGATCAAGCCAGAAACCCTGGCATGTGCCCTTGACCTGGAATTGATCCTCTTGGTGCAAGGGACAACCACAGCAAATGGAGTTGCACTGGCCAGGAAAGAAACAGAGATTTAATTTTTCTCATAAATCTCCTCTTTTGTTGTGTTAGCTGAATTTTTCTGAGGCTAATAGCACTTTAATATGTTTCAGGGATGCTGAAACATTTACCTTTTTATGTTATTATCAAATGCCCTGATTACCTGAAAAATGTGTGTGTGTGTGTGTGTGTGTGTGTGTGTGTGTATTTTAAGAAGTATTATTTTCAACTCCAGAGGAACTGATACATTTGGAAGGATCTAGTTCATCATGCCATATTGAAATATTACAATAAAACATTGTGATTTATGACAGTATATTGTTATAAATATAAAAATGGATGACCTAGTTTAATTGTATTTTGTGAGTTCAAATACAACATATATGTATAACATGAAATTATTAAACTCTAATAATTACATTTTTGGTGGGATTCAATGTAGCTTAAAACTAAAAAAGGCCATGCCTGAACATTTTATACCTGTTAGATAATGTGAAATCTTACGTTTCAGCAATGAACTTTCACAATCTAATTGGAAATATAAACAGAAAAAATATCTGTATTTCCTTCTCCTGCTCCCTTCCATTTGCATAATGATTATAGGTTCTGGCAGACACAGAATGTTTAAGTATTCAGTGATACATCATTTAATTAAAATGCTATTCAGTATAATTGCATAATACCAAATCTTCCATCATTACCCAAAGAAATGCAGTTGGTATAAAATATAGTTGGTTACAAAGTGGTCACCTTAGAAAGGGTAGCTTAATTATATTTGCATTTCATTGACCCCAGAGAAGAATACTTTGCAAGCCCAAGGGCAACATTTACAAATATATCCAAATGTCAAAGCAGCTTTCCCTATACTAATTTGCACTATAAAAATAGTATCCAAACAAGACTTGGCTCATTTTATGTTCATTTCTTGTAAAATTATGTCTTCTTAGATATAAAGTAGTTGTGATTGTTTTAAAACATAGCATCACATTTGAAAATTAAGGACACATTGCTTCGAATTTACTAAGCATCCAGGTAGTAAGTATGACCAAAGGAGGGTAATTTTACTTGGCAGTTTGGTCTGATGGACAGAGGCTGGCCCAGAATATTGATTTGGCCAGTTCTTGCTATGTGACCTGGGATAACTTTTCTAACCTCATTGAGGCTCAGTTTCCTCATCCATAAAATAGGTATAATAATATTTACCTCGCATGGTTTTGGTGAAAATTAACAGTAAGGTAAAGTTCATAGTGCAGGACCTGCAAGGCATGCAAAAAAGGCATTTCTGATTATTCTGCTTTTAATAAGTATCAAGTACTATAAAACATGATGCAATGCCTGCATTTTAGGCACAAACAAAAGAGAAGGTGCCTAACTTTGCCACTGAGAATATCTTGTAGATGTAGCATAGATTTATGAGGGCATGAATCCTATTTCTTTATCTTATTACTTGTGTGATCCTATGTAATTTACTTGAATCTCCTTGACTCGGTTTCTGCATCTAAACACTGGGATATAAAGATACCAAGTTCATTGAGAATAAAATTATGTGATGTGGTGAATGCACCTAACAGTGTTTGGCCCCATAAGCTTCCAATGATTGTCAGTCATTTTCAAATTTTGAATGGATTGTTAAATCCCAATGCAAGTGTAAGTGTAAGGCTTTGTAAATTGTAGTATCATGGAAATGCTACTTAGTATTGTCATAACTTAAAAAAACAACAACAAATATTGAAATCATCATAAATTTGATTCCTTAGAAGAATGGATAAGGGAGACAAAAACCTAACTACCTGTTCTGAACTTGCATTCATTATTTAAGAAAACATTAAAGCAACAGTAAGACAAGATATATAGTTCAAGTAAGCAAAGAAAGCCTTCTTTTCTTTTTTATTTTACACTTGGGGAATTTTTCTTGGTCTTTTTTTTCAAAGAGAGCAGCAAATTCATTTGTGAGAGCCTGAGGTTACAATCAGTACAAAAGAAAGGAAACTGAACAACTTTGCATACTTTGATGAAACAAAACAATTCAATTAAGCTTATTCAGTGTTTTAGAAAGATTGGAAAGTACCCTGACTTCTGTTGTTGATGGGTCTTTATAAACATTTATATCTGTATGAACATGTTACTCAATTTCAGCATGTAAATAAGCTCTAAAGCAGAGAGTATTGCCAGTTATACAGACAATGAATCCAGTCTGGAAGACAAATTGTCTGCTGAAGTAAAGGTGGCTGAATTTCTGATATAAGCAGCCCTATGATCATGAAAGCTTTACCTCTAATGATAATACGAATGTTTCTTCTTGGAAACGATTACCTCACCTTTAGTGAACAATTTGTCTTTTAGACTTAATGCATTAGCCACTTAAGTGACATATTTGTTGCCTGTTCTAAAATCTAGTTGGCAGAATACTGACTGCGAGCAAAAGCTGTCAGATAAGCAAGCCCTTGATATGTCTTCAAGTAGCTGAGCTGTTCAATTTTAATCATTGATAGTTTAAGTGAAACTGGAAGAAAACTTATTTTATTGTTTCTA
>NW_005371125.1:1495959-1502943 GCF_000412655.1 Myotis brandtii | reverse complement strand
CCCAGTGGGGGATGTGCAGGAGGCAGCCAATCAATGATTCTCTCATCATTGATGTTTCTATCTCTCTTTCCCTCTCCCTTCCTCTCTGAAATCAATAAAGATATATATTTTTTTTAAAAAAGTAACATGTATTTTGTGAAGTTTCTGTATTAGGGGTATTACCCATTTTTATTAGTTCCTTATTTTCTGTTTTATAGTGGGAGAAGACATTCTATAATATTAAAATAAGTATATTTTTAATATGGGCAAATCTTTAAAAGAAATGTAAAAAATATAAATGGGTGGTATTAATTAATTGTAGATCAGTCTCATAACCAGTTATCCCCCACCTTGTCATGGTTTATTTGATATGTACATATAGTTCTTAAAAGAATATACGACAAGTTTTTTTTTTATACAAGTATTTTTTGAACATAATAGATTTTGTGTTACACGACAATGGGTGTGATACTATTGTAATTAACCTGGTTACTGGTGACAGGAAAGGAGCAAGGGGAAGGCCAAATATTATACACATGACATTTGTGCAGCTTTGCCAGGAAGCTGCAGTTTAACACTCCCCAGGAAGCTAACAATCTATTCCCCAGAGATCACATATCACTGGGGGAAGGGACTAAATGGTGGAGAAGAGACACATTATAGTAAAGTCTGGGTGACATAGGGAATGTACTTGTTTGACAGTCACACCTGGGAACAGGTCATTGGCTTTAGCCACTGAAAGCATGGGAAGATTTGAGATATGTAATCACCTAAAGAAAGAAGTTTGCTCTCTTGCTCTCTTGGCTCCTGGTGCTCTTGGTTGGCACTCTCTTGGTTGCTCTCACACTGCTGCCCTCCTGCATTTGCCCACAATGTGGACCCCACACATTGGACTGATGGACTGCAGCTTGCCTAATGCTGTACTGGACCCAATTCCAACATGGAGTGGAAACTTGGACACTGGCTCTGCTTCTAGCTTTACTGAAGGGATGCAATTCCATGGAAATGAAGCTGTCTATCATATCTCCTCCCCCTGTGGGTGCATTTGGAAATGCTTATTCCAGCAGTATTCCCAGAATACAACTGCCACTAGCAATGAAGAAAAACCACTCACACTTTTCTGCAATAACAGGTGCAAGGCTTGGCTATGCTACTTATAAGTTATATGACTTTGGTTTTGTCATTGGACTTGGTTGCCATGGGGATTAAATACCGATATATGTAAGGATATATGTAAATATGTTAACACCATGACTGACATATAGTAAGTGATTAACACATTCTTTGCTTTTACTTCCTTTGTTATTGATAATTTTTAAAGATAATATTAAAAGTCTAAAAATTGAATTAAGATACCCAGAACATTATCGTCTGATAATATCATGAACTATAACAAGTATCTATTGAGTGTTTGTTTTCCAGATATTCTTTTTTTATTAATTTTTATTATTTTTTTTGCTAAAAGTATTACAAAGGGTATTATATATGTGTCCTTTTTTTCCCCCCGCCCTTGACAATCCCCTACCCTCGCTTACCACCCAGTGTCTTATGTCCATTAGTTATGCTTATATGCATGCATACAAGTCCTTCGGTTGATCTCTTACCCCCCTCCCTCCTGCCCCCCAACCCTCCCTGGCCTTCCCACTGCAGTTTGACAATCAGTTTGAGGCAGCTCTGCCTCTGTATCTATTATTGTTCAAAAGTTTGTAATGGTCTTTATTATCCATGAATGAGTGAGATCATGTGGTATTTTTCCTTCATTGACTGGCTTATTTCACTTAGCATAATGCTCTCCAGTTCCATCCATGCTGTTGCAAATGGTAAGAGTTCCTTCTTTTTTACAGCAGCATAGTATTCCATCGTGTAGATGTACCACAGTTTTCTAATCCATTCATCTACTGATGGGCACTTAGGCTGTTTCCAAATCTTAGCTATGGTGAATTGTGCTGCTATGAACATAGGGGTGCATAGATCCTTTCTGATTGGTGTTTCTGGTTTCTTGGGATATATTCCTAGAAGTGGGATCACAGGGTCAAATGGGAGTTCCATGTTTTGTTTTTTGAGGAAACTCCATACTGTCTTCCATAGTGGCTGCACCAGTCTGCATTCCCACCAGCAGTGCACGAGTGTTCCTTTTTCTCCACATCCTCTCCAGCACTTGTCATTTGTTGATTTGTTGATGATAGCCAGTCTGACAGGTGTGAGATGGTACCTCATTGTTGTTTTGATTTGCATCTCTCGGATGATTAGTGACTTTGAGCATGTTTTCATATGTCTCTTGGCTTTCTGAATGTCCTCTTTTGAAAGGTGTCTATTTAGATCCTTTGCCCATTTTTTGATTGGATTGTTTATCTTCTTTTTGTTAAGTTGTATGAGTTCCCTATAAATTTTGGAGATTAGGCCCTTATCAGATATAATGTTGGCAAATATGTTCTCCCATGTAGTGGGCTTTCTTGTTGTTTTGTTGATGGTTTCTTTTGCTGTGCAGAAACTTTTTATTTTGATGTAGTCCCATTTGTTTATTTTCTCTTTAGTTTCCAATGCCCTAGGATCTGTATCGGTGAAGAAATTGCTTCGGCATATGTCTGAGATTTTGTTGCCTTTGGATTCTTCTAGTATTTTTATGGTTTCCCGTCGTATATTTAAGTCCTTTATCCATTTTGAGTTTATTTTTGTGTATGGTGTAAGTTGGTGGTCTAGTTTCATTTTCTTGCATGTATCTGTCCAATTTTCCCAGCACCATTTATTGAAGAGACTGTCTTGACTCCATTGTATGTTCTTGCCTCCTTTGTCAAATATTAATTGAGCGTATTGGTTGGGGCTGATTTCTGGGCTCTCTATTCTATTCCATTGATCTATATGTCTGTTCTTGTGCCAGTACCAGGCAGTTTTGAGAACAGTGGCTTTGTAATACAGCTTGATATCTGGTATTGAGATCCCACCTACTTTGTTCTTTCTCAGGATCGCTGCAGCTATTCGGGGTCGTTTTTTGTTCCAGATGAATTTTTGGAGAGTTCGTTCTAGGTCTGTGAAATATGCCGTTGGTATTTTAATGGGAAGTGCGTTGAATTTATAGATTGCTTTGGGCAGTATGGACATTTTAATGATGTTGATTCTACCAATCCAAGAACATGGTATGTTCTTCCATCTCTTTATGTCTTCCTCTATCTCTTTTTTCAACGTCCTGTAGTTTTCTGAGTAGAGGTCTTTTACCTCTTTAGTTAAGTTTATTCCTAGGTAGCTTAATTTTTTTGGTGAGATGGTAAATGGGATTGCTTTTTTAGTCTCTCTTTCTGCAAGTTCACTATTGGTGTATAGAAATGCCATAGATTTCTTGGCGTTAATTCTGTATCCTGCTACATTGCCGAATTCTTTTATTAAGTCTAATAGTTTTTTGATGGAGTCTTTAGGGTTTTTTAAGTATAATATCATGTCATCTGCAAATAAGGACAGTTTTACTTCCTCTTTTCCAATTTGGATGCCTTTTATTTCTTCTTCTTGTCTAATTGCAATGGCTAATACTTCCAGTACTATGTCGAACAGGAGTGGTGAGAGTGGGCATCCCTGTCTTGTTCCTGTTTTTAGGGGAAATGGTGTTAGTTTTTGTCCATTGAGTATGATGTTGGCTGTGGGTTTGTCATATATGGCTTTTATTATGTTGAGGTATGATCCTTCTATTCCCACCTTGCTGAGAGTTTTTATCAAAAATGGGTGTTGAATTTTGTCAAATGCTTTTTCTGCATCAATTGATATGACTATGTGGTTTTTTTCCTTCAATTTGTTTATGTGATGTATCACGTTGATTGATTTGCGGATATTGTACCATCCTTGCATCCCTGGGATAAATCCTACTTGGTCATGGTGTATGATCTTTCTGATGTACTGCTGGATCCGATTTGCTAAGATTTTGTTGAGGATTTTGGCATCTATGTTCATGAGGGATATTGGCCTGTAATTCTCTTTCATTGTGTTGTCTTTACCTGGTTTTGGTATTAGGGTGATGCTGGCTTCATAGAATGAGCTTGGAAGTGTTCCTTCCTCTTGGATTTTTTGTAGTAGTCTGAGGAGGATAGGTTTTAGTTCTTCCTTGAATGTTTGGTAAAACTCCCCTGTGAAGCCGTCTGGTCCTGGGCTTTTGTTTGCTGGAAGCTTTCTGATGACTGCTTCAATTTCTTCCATAGTTATTGGCCTGTTGAGATTTTTAGATTCTTCCTGATTAAGTTTTGGAATGTTGTATTTTTCTAGAAATATGTCCATTTCCTCCAGGTTGTCTAGTTTGTTGGAGTAGAGTTGTTCATAGTATTTTTTAACAATCATTTGTATTTCTGTGGGGTCTGTTGTTATTTCGCCTCTATCATTTCTGATTTGGTTTATTTGGGTCCTCTCTCTTTGCTTTTTGGTGAGCCTGGCTAGAGGTTTGTCGATCTTGTTTATCCTTTCAAAGAACCAGCTCTTGGTTTCATTGATTTTCTGTATTGTTTTTTTGGTCTCTATGTCATTTATTTCTGCTCTAATCTTTATTATCTCCTTCCTTCTGCTCACTCTGGGCTTTTCTTGTTGCTCTCTTTCTAATTCTTTGAGCTGTAGATTTAGATGATTTACTACCATTTTTTCTTGTTTGTTGAGGTAGGCCTGTAGAGCTATAAACTTCCCTCTCAGGACTGCTTTCATTGTGTCCCAAAGGTTTTGGATTGTTGTGTTTTCATTGTCATTAGTTTCCAGGATGTTTTTAATTTCTTCTTTGATCTCATTGGTAACCCAATCAATATTTAATAACATGCTATTCAGCTTCCAAGTGTTTGAGTATTTTGGGTTGTTTTTATTGTAGTTTATTTCTAATATTATGCCCTTGTGGTCTGAGAAGATGCTTGGTATGATTTCAATCTTCTTGAATTTGGGGAGACTTTGTTTGTGACCCAATATGTGGTCTATTTTTGAAGATGTCCCATGAGCACTTGAGAAGAACGTATATTTTGTTGCTTTGGGGTGAAGTGTTCTGAAGATGTCAATTAAGTCCATCTGATCTAGTGAGTCATTTAGGATTGCTGTTTCTTTGCTGATTTTTTGTCTAGCAGATTTATCCAGTGATGTCAGTGGTGTATTAAAGTCCCCTACTATGATTGTATTGTTGTCGATCTCTCCCCTGATGTCTTCCAGGAGTTTTCTTATGTATGTGGGTGCTCCTGCATTGGGTGCATATATGTTTATCAGGGTTATATCCTCTTGTTGTATTGATCCCTTTAGTATTATGAAGTGGCCTTCCTTATCTCTTGTTATGGCCTTCACTTTGAGGTCTATTTTGTCGGATATAAGTATTGCTACCCCAGCTTTTTTTTCATTTCCATTTGCCTGAAAGATATTTTTCCATCCCTTCACTTTCAGTCTGTGTGAGTCCCTTTTAATGAGGTGGGTCTCTTGTAGACAGCAAATGTATGGGTCATGTTTTTTTATCCATTCAGCCACTCGATGTCTTTTGATTGGACCATTTAGTCCATTTACGTTTAAAGTTATTATTGAAAGGTACTTGTTTGTAGCCATTTCTTTTTTTGTGTGGCTGTTTTCTTTCTGGGCTTTTTATTTCTTCTTTTTACACCAGTCCCTTTAGCATTTCTTGCATTGCTGGCTTGGTGGTGATGAACTCCCTTAGCCTTTTTTTGTCTGTGAAGCTTCTTATTTCCCCTTCAATTTTGAATGATAGCCTTGCTGGATAGAGTATTCTTGGATTCAGTCCTTTGCTTTGCATCACTTTGTAAATTTCTGTCCATTCTTTCCTGGCCTGATGTGTTTCTGTTGAGAAATCGTTTGATAATCTGATGGGGGATCCTTTGTAGGTAACTCTCTGTTTCTCTCTTGCAGCCTTTAAGATTCTCTCTTTGTCTTGTACATTTGCCATCGTTATTATGACGTGTCTTGGTGTGGGTCTTTTGGGGTTCATCTTGCCTGGGACTCTCTGTACTTGTGTAACTTTTTTCTTCCCCATATCTGGGAAGTTTTCTGTCATTATTTCTTCAAATAGATTTTCTAATCCTTGCTGCTCTTCTTGTCCCTCTTGCAGCCCTATTATGCGTATGTTACTTCGTTTCATGTTGTCCCGAAGCTCCCTTAGGCTCTCCTCCTGTTTTTTAATTTTTTTCTCCAGTTGCTGTTCAGATTGAGCTTGTTTCTCTGCCTTATCTTCTAACTCACTAATTCGGTCCTCTGCTTCTTTCAGCCTGCTGTTGAAACTTTCCATGGTGTTTTTGATTGTAGCTATATCACTTTTCATTTCTTCCTGATTCTTGCATAGGTTGTTGATTTTCTCATCCATCCGGTGAATGAATTGTACAACCATTATTCTGAATTCTTTTTCTGTCATGTTGCACGCTTCAACTTCATTAATTTCCTTTCTTGGTGATTCCTCATTGTCTTTCCTCTGGGTGTTGTGTCGTTTCTTCATTCTGCTTATCTCCCGATGGATCAAAGGTCGGGTTGCGTGGGCCTGGGCCGTGTGCAGTGGGAGCCTCCCACCACCTTAGTGTCACTGAAGAGCTCTGACACTAAGATGTGTGGTTGTTGTTGGTTGGTGGGAACCAGGCTCGCTCTGAGTCAGTGTTGCCAGCGCTCAATGTGGCCTCGTATGTGCCCTTAGAATTAGGGACCCTGCATGCACCGTGCTGAAATAGAGACCCCCCTGGAGCGTGTTGAAAACCAGAGCCCCCTAGCATGCGCCAGGAGTCAGAGTTCCCCAAGAGTCCAGTATCAGAGTCTCTGTTGCTTTGCGCGACTTCGCCTTGAGAATCAGGGTCCCTGTGTGCCCTTGCACCAGGAATTGGATTCACTGGCTCTTAGTATGAATGCACAGGGAATCAGGATCTCAGGCGCAGGTGATAAGAAACACAGTCAAGTCACTGGTGCTTGGTGCTGCCTCCTGCCCCGAGAAAAGGGATCCTTGGGCCTGTGCTAGGCAGACAAATTCCCGTTCGCGCGATTGCTCCCAGCCCAGGGCTCCGAAGCCCGAAGTGCGCG
>NW_005371125.1:1484541-1491829 GCF_000412655.1 Myotis brandtii | reverse complement strand
TTATCTGTATTTACAGAAGAGTCAGTTCGTGGCTCTGCCTCTGGGTGGCAGTGTGTCTGGATTGACCTCCAAGGCTTTAAGTCCTCTCTGACCAGGAGTTCTCTATTGTACCCAACCCAGTCGCCACTCCCAGCTCTTTCCCTGGCTCCCCAAAAACAATCTTCCCCTAGCGACCCCAACTGGGCAATCCCATGCACTGGGTTCAACAATCAAACTCACAGATTTAAGAGGAAGTGTGTAAACAAGAGCCTGGGAGGCTGTGGGAACTCCGCGGAGTCTCTGTGCGCGCTCTGGCCCCTGGCACCAAGTAGCCGGCCACCTGGGAGAATCTGAAGTTGCCCCTTTGCATCCAGTCCAACTATGGGCTTATTTATAGTGTAACCTTCTGCCAGCAGCCCTGTGGGAGCCTTCCCCACTTGCGGGTCACGCTGGCCTCAATGGGCGCGGACTTTGTGGGGCGCAGATTTCCCCCTGCGCACGCGCGCGCACGTTCCTTGCTCCAACCTGAATTGCAAACCGAACCTTTGGGGGAAGTCTAACCTTTCCTTGGGGGGAAGCAGGTCTCCTCTGAGTTCATGTAGTCGCGCTGCTTGAGAGCCGTTGCCTGTGGGTTAGTAGCCGATCTCTGGATGCGGATAACAGCTACTCAAGATGGCTCGGTCTCGAGGCTGAGCTGGCGCCCAGGGGGAGGTTTCAGCCTCAATCTCTAACCATCCCCATTTTCTAGGAGTTCTCTGTCTTTCCTGGCTGCAGACTGTCTCTCAGCTGAATCTCCTCTGCTTGTTCGGGCTGTATGTTACCCGTTTCAGCTGCTCGCCCTTATCTGCTCCGGGACAAAGCACCAACACGTCCGTCTAAACCTCCGCCATTTTTCTCCTCCCCAGATATTCTTCTACATGCTTGGGATGATATATTAATAATAAACGATGCCTGTCCTTATAGAACTTTCAATCTAGCAAGGGGAAAGAAAATATAAAATGCTAATCAAATTAATAAATTGTAAAAACTATTAGAAAGTGATATTCTTTTGGAGCAATGTGAATGGGATTAGGAGAGCCAGAGTTTGGAGTGGCAGCAGTTTTGCAGGTGATCGGGGTTTGATTCATTGAGACGCTATTTGATTTTGACTACTGAGTATGGTGAGTTTTTCAAGGAATTAGGTTCTTACTTGAAGATATGACAAGTATGTTTAAGGAGTTGCAAGGAGACCAGTGTGGCTAAAGCAGCTTAAACTAAGGAGGGGTGTTAAGAGAGGACAGAGGGGGAGGGGTTGTTGATGGTAGCAGGGGAGAAAACTTGAAGGGCAAGCTTTTACTCAGGGGTGGAACATTGTTACTTGGATTTTAAATGGATCACTCTGGTTACTGTTTGAGAATAGGGTCAATAGGGTGATGGGGCAAGTAGAGACCTACTGCAGTAATCTTCAGGAGAAAGAATAGTGGCTTGGAAGAGGATGGAAGCAGTGAAGGTGGTGAAAAGAAGTCAGATTCTATATTCATTTGAAAGTAAAACTAGAATTATTTTTGATAGAATAAGATATAATGTGTGATAAAAATAAAGATGTCAAGATGACATCAAGATTTTTGGCTTCAGTAACTGAAATAATAGAGGTACTACTAATTGAGATTGGAAAGAATGAAAGGGGGACATGTTTGTGGAAGAAGTCTGCTTAAAACAACTTTTAAGTTTTTTAGGTTTAAAATGTGTATTAGACACATGTACCCTGTGAAGCAGGCAGCTGGATAGAGGGAGGGGTCTGAAGTGTGGGAGACAGGTCTGAGCTGGAAATATAAATTTGGTGTTTGACAACATATAGTTTTTTTTTCCAAGATGAAAACCTATGTTTTTGTCTTTGACCTGATCTTTTAAAAACAGCTTTATTGAGGTATCCTTGATATACAACAAACTGTACATATTTCAAGTGTACAATTTGATAGTGTTTGACATATACAAACACACACTTACACCCAGATATCTGTGTATAAATACAATGTGAAGCAATAGCCAGAATCAAGATAATGAGCATGTCCATCACCCTCAAGTGTTTCTGAGGGCACCTTTGTAATTTCTCTCCCTCTCTTTTTAAAATACAGTGTCTTTTATTTCTGGCTACTTTTATTTATTTTTTATTGTTTTATTGCTTAAAGTTTTTTCCCCGCCCTTGACAATCCCCTGGCCTTCCCTACCCCCCAGCATATAGTTAATTTAAAGATGTGACACTAGATATCACCAAAGGGATGAATGTATAGATACAGAAGGGAAGAAACCTTAGAGGACTCCAAATTTTGGAATATAAGAGAAGAGGAAGAACTCGTCAAGGAGACTGGTAAGTGGCTCCAAAGATAAAAGGAAAACCTGAGTATGCAGTGTCCCAGGAGCCAGGTAAATAGAACTATCAAAGAGTATGGAATGATCCACTGCATTAAATGCTATTGATAGCATCAAATAAAATAAAGAAGAAATTGACCATTGATAAGATTGTTTACTGCCCTAGCCGGTTTGGCTCAGTGGATAGAGCATTGGCCTGCGAACTTAAAGGTCCCAGGTTTGATTCTGGTCAAAGGCACATGCCCGGGGTTGTGGGCTTGATCCCCAGTGGGGGACTTGCAGGAGGCAGCTGATTCATGATTCTCTCTCATCATGGATGTTTATATCTCTCTCTCCCTCTTCCTTCCTCTCTGAAATCAATAAAAATATATTTTTAAAAAAGATTGTTTACTGACTTTTGAGAAACAATATGACTACCCAAGGGGAGGAAAAAAGATATGTTAATGCCAGTAATAATTGAAAGTCATTTATTTGGGTTCAGAGGACAAAATCTTATGGCCTACTGTCCAAATCTAGCCAAAGATGGGCATGGACAAACAATGTTTAGGAAAAAAAATAATTGATTGTGAAAGCTATTGGGAATATATATTCTCCTATTGATCATAGACTCTGTCTCATCTTTTCTTATATTTGGGAATATTCATATATTTATAACTTTTGCTTGGCTCTTGGGGGCTTTTGAATTTGTGATACCTAGATATTAAGTGTACTTTTGCTTTCTGACAGAAAAAAATTATCAAGAAAATAATTATGAAGGCAAAGTTATTTTCATTCATATATGTATTCCTGACATATAGCTTGTGGTAATTGAAATTTTCATCCAAATTTATGTTCCTCTTCAAGGCCAGACATACTTACACTCTTTTAACAAGGGCATTGAATGACAGACTGATAGAATGAACTCTTGGTTTGTAATGTGTTCTTCCTTCAGCCCTCTTTACAACAAAATAATCTGAGCACAGAGATTAAGGTTGTCATGCTTAAAGTTGTACATCAAATGGCCAGCTGTGACATGCTCAAGACTCTAAATTCTCACTCATCCCTGAAATTTTTTTTAAATATTTCATTTTGCTCTTTTGACATGAGGTTTGCCATTCTTTCTATTGTTATCTCACCACTTGTTCAATTAACATATTCATTAATCACCTGGCCTTTATGTGACTTACTATGTTTGTGCAAGTGATACATGTAAATTGCCACCATTTTTGAAACCAGAAAATGTACTTAAAGTGCATGCTTAAATGTATCAGAATTACATATAGTACTTTTTATCATATATAGTAGTTTTTAAGATAATATTTATCCATATTTCTTCAGTAATAATTTATGATTGGGTTAGCTTAAGTGGGGAAAATCATTTTAATGTTCCACTTTGGTTTTTAGATAATCACCTGTATAAAATCCATTATTCTTATCATCCATTATAATTTCTTTTTTTTGTCCATAAATTAATCAACCCTTAGAATCAAGTATCTGTAATTCCTCATTTATGTTTCCCTCACTCCAAGTCTAAGTAGACTCCATGTCTGAAATCTTTCCTGCCACACCATGGTTGTAGATAATATTTCTACTAGTAAATATGTGTACTTCAATATAGTTGCAGGATCAAAAGGATTAAATGTATAAAGTTATAGCTGAATTGCAATACAAAAGCATTATTAATTATAAAGTCATTTTGGCCTCTGTCAATGCTATAGATATAATATTTTTTTTGTTTGTCTGTTTGTTTTGTTCTTTGTCCAGGTGCTTAAACTAGCCACTGTCCACCTTACAAAAACAGATAATGTAAAAAACAAACTAGCCTCTGACAAAGGCTAGACAATTTTCTGTATTGCTAGGATGAAACTATGGTATCAATATATTTTTAAATGGCGTTGATTTATATCTTTAAGTATCTATGCATACATTTCTTCACTGGCAATGTGTACGAGGCAAAGTTTTCTCTCTTTCTCCTTACCCATTACTGGAGTCAGTGAGCACACATGGCATTTTTATTGTGTGTTACGATATCCTAGTGATTCAGGAATAACTGAAACAGTTTTATTCACCACTGAAATAGGTCTGGAATCTATCTTCTCTTTTTTGTTTCTCCATTCTGTAATTCAAAATGTTATCTATTATCTTTTCTCCTGCATATGATTTTAAAAACTGGCATCTCTAAACTAAATCCTAAATTATGTTTTGCCAAGATAAGATTATTTTCTTGAATTTAATGCCAGGTCTGGGGTGTGTTGGGGGACAGACAGCTTCATGTTTGTAGGGCCTTTAAAAGCATTTGGATTTGTAATCCTTGTCTAGACTTTTGTAACCCAGTCTCCTAATTGGTATCTCCCCCTTTATTCCTCCAGTCCTCCCTATCAAATTACCCCTACACAATTTCCCCAGATATATCATTCTAAAAAATACTTCTTATCATATTATACTTCTTTGTAAATCCTGTTGGCTCCCCTGTTGAATGCTGATAAGATACAGAGTCTAACATGGCAGATGAGAAATGTCATTAAGTGGTTCCAATCCACTTTTGTTAGTCACTTCTATTTTTTTTGTAGCCTCCTGCCTCCACAATATACACTGAGAGCTTGAGCAAAGCACACTACACCTAGTCCCTTAAGCCTAAGTGTTTCTTCATGTCCCTTTTTTGACCAGTACTTTTCTCTGCCTAAACTCTCTTTGACTTCTTCCTCCAACGGCAAAATTCCTATTCTTCTACTACACCTCCCTTCACCAATCAGGTGACAGTTCCCTTGTGAAGAGTTTCCTTGGCAGTATATTATTTTTCCAGACAACCAATCACACTTTTCACATAGCTTTATTGTAACACCTATTGCAATGTGACTTAGCATTTATGTATCTCTGCTTCACTTATTATACAGGGAGCTCTCTCATAAGCAAGGTTCGGGTCTAATTTATGTTTGCATCACCAGCACCAAGCACAACTTAATAAGTGCAGATGTTTCTTGAATAGGTTAAGTAGTAACCTCCCTATTTATCCCTACTTATATTCTAGAGGCAGATGCTATCCCACTGCTTGTCTGCGTGATCCTTAATCTCTTCCACTCAGTACCATTCAAACATTCTCATGACATTGTGTTTATTCATTTTCTATCCATGACCTCTGATTTTGGAGATGGTGATAAAGGCAGGACCCAGGGCTCTGTGATTGATTATGTGTAGACATTGCAATTTGGTTTGGCTCCAGCATCAGTGACAGCAGCTGCCATATTTTTTTCTCCATTTCTAGGATTTCTTCCAATGTCTTAGGGCATATTATAATTCTAGAAATATCTTTGATGATTTGAGGCTTATGGTATGTGTAATTCATGTCTGCATTTATTATACAAAATAAGACTCCTATAAAGGTCCCCTTTGTCAGTTTAAAATTTATCAACAAATAAAAATATTGAATTTTCTGTGTATGTGAATGCATCATTGTGAAAATACTGTAACATTCAGATAAAATTTAGTTTGGAAACACTGTGTACTAATGATATCTTATTTATATGCATGTAACAAACATGAGCAGGATATCAGTTGTAAATAAATCACCATAATAAAAATCAATAGACTTATTCTTGAGAGTAAGATTACACAAACTCTAAAACAGCAAATGTGCTATTTGGTGAGATATAGCAGATAAATCTGGCAAAATTAGTTTTCTAGGGTTTAAGTTAATGTGTAATAATTTACATTGCTTTAGAATATTAAGGCAACTTAACACTTGTTATGTGTCAGTGCAAGACAAGAAAGAATAATCAATTTTTTTATTGTCTTCTTTAGTGTATCATTGTTTATCCTTCCTATCAACAACATCCATATTATATTCTTTTTACTGTGAAAATAGAGCATGCAATTTTATAGATAAGGAAGAGAAACTCAAGGAATCTAAATGATTTGCTCAAAGACAGGCAGATAGTTAATAGCAGGGCCCAGAATAAAATCCAGGTCTCTTTATTCCCACATGGGATTTTTACCCTATTCTATGTTCTTCCCATTCATTTGACAGTTTCTTTCCCCCCAAAGTGTATGCAGTTTTATTTACTCCACAGAAAAGATGTTGCATTTCTCTATAAAGTGACTACAAATTTTGTGGAACTGTAGTTATCATAGTTGTTCATACAAATAATTGAAATACAAAATAATGAAAATGCCTAATCTTTCCATCTAATGACAGTATAATCAAAAGTTAATTATGGAATAACAAAACAGTCACATAGCAACCAATCTAATTTTGAATGTTCTATCAAAAGACAAACATTTAAAAAAGGGAACTAATACAATTCTCCAAATTCTGACTCATGAAACAAGAAATGAAGTTCTCAATTGTCAATGGTACATCAGAAATTGAGAAGGCACTCTGGAGATTACCAAGTGGTATATTTTATCCTGAATTGCCCTAGTTTAAAATTAACAAGAATATGATTGGTCTCTAATTTCTAAGAAGTAAAGACAGCTGTGGTTGTTTACCCTAAGTTTAGGATAAAATTGAAGTGAATGAAAGAGAAAAGTGGAGTAGAAACTTTAACATTTTAAAAGCTGACAGCTCTAACCTCAACCCAAAGTATTTATCATCTAAAAATAATTCTGGGATCCTGGGGTAGGCCATTGTTTCTTTATGAACTTCCCTGCATGGACTTTTCCACCAATGACATGCAACATATCTTTCAAAGCAAAGAGTCAAGTTGATCCAAAGCAATAATGTTTCCTTGACTAATGACACACATTTGAATGTTTTCTCAACAATATCCAAGGTTTCTTCTAGCTCTTTATATATATACTAGAGGCCCGGTGCACAAAAATTTGTGCACTCACGGGGGGAGGGGGGTCCCCCAGCCTGGCCTGTGCCCTCTCGCAGTCTGGGACCCCTCGGCAGATAACGACCAGCTGGCTTAGGCCTGCTCCCGGGTGGCAGAGGGCACGCCCAATCCCTAAGTGCAGCCCCTGGTCAGGCTCAGAGCAGGGC
>NW_005371125.1:1480737-1483444 GCF_000412655.1 Myotis brandtii | reverse complement strand
ATTCTGGGCCAGCTTTAGCTCTGAGGCCTCGCTGCTGAAAGCAGGTTTCTGGCCTTTACCTTCTGTATTTGATACAATGTTGTGGTCCGGCTGGCTGAAGCCCGGCTGACTGAAAGCCGGTTTCTGGGGTTTTGTTTAGCTTCTATATTTGCAACATAGTTGCTTAGAGTTGCAGCTGAGAGGCCGGCAAGTTAGGCGGGGAACGTTGGAGTTCGCCATCACTGGAGCAAGCAAGCCTCCCTGTTCGCTTCAGTGGATGGCTGTCGGCCGCCATCTTGGCTTACAGTTAATTTGCATAAGGATATGCTGATTAGCCAATGGGAAAGGTAGCGGTCGTATGCTAATTACCATGTTTCTCTTTTATTAGTGTAGATTTGATGGATATCTTAGGAAAGTGATTTTAACAAGTGACAACTAGAAAAAGCTAGGGATTTTAGAGTATTTTGTGTTGCCTTGATGAAGGATATGTGTAAAAATGATAAAACTTACTGCTACTTATTTTATAATAAAAAGGAAGGAAATAAGGAAGAACAGTTGAAGCTGGTTAAATTATTAATTCAGTAAATACCATTGAGTGTTTACTATTTTTGAAATTTTGTGCTACTCTCAATGTATATGCATCAGGCAATATTTGTTCTAAGTCTTCAAGAATCTCACAGTAGAGTGACAATGTTTAGTAAATCTTTGCTAGTAGACTTTCCAGTGCTATAACTGACAAGTTATACTTTTTATTATACTTCCCTCCACATTCAATCTATGAATGAAGAATTGAATAAGGAAAAACAAAGAACCATGTTCCATCAAACTGATCATTATCTCAGCTAATCTCTTTAATCCAACAGAAGTTCAACTTGTCTTTTTAAAAATCAAATATTCAACAGAGATATATAGTTGTGGTTTCTTTAGTGGCCTGGAAGTCTACAATGACACAAGATCCAATAAAAAGTCTGAGTGGCTAATTGATAAGTCCTCCATGGACTGCTGTTGTTGCATAAAATGATTAATCAATTATAAAAAATTTTTTAAATAAAAAAGTATAGGTTCTATTTCTAGATCTACCACTTAACTATTTATACCACTGACAAAATCAATTTAATGAAATGAAAAATACATAACTATGTGAAAGACACATACTATATGTTATTAACTGTAGACAAAAACTTTCATAAAATTTCTCATAATATATTTATTGAAAAATTTACCATATAAATATGTAAATTGTATTCTTATTCCTCTATTAACAGTTCAAGTTACATTTGAAGTCTTTAAATTTGAGTTGAATATTGAACATTATCCCAATTTACTTCCATATACCTCATATGGAAATTGTGGGGTGTTTTAAATATAAATATGCATCTTAACTTCTATAGATCAGTGATGTTCTTTAACCTCAGAATTATTATAGTATTATTTTTAAATCTAAAATAAATTGAAATCCATGTGGCATGACCGCCCTAATTTTTACTATATTACCTAATTAAAATGTCTTAATAGTTTTTATTACTCATTAAAGTAGTATCACTCTGGAGATTTTAACTTTTTGAATAAACTGCAAGATTTTAATTTCAATAGCTACATATTTATTCATTTTTATTAGTTTAATTTCTTTTTATATATATGTGGTGCCTTGTGATGTCTATTTGCTTATGTTTTGAAAATAATTTTATTATTACTTTCACTGATATAAAGATACTTATTTTCATCTAACTAATGATCCTCAAAAGTATCTGGGAGTAACCAGGGAGCTGTGTGGCTGCCTACTCTTTTTTATGGTAAATTTTGAAGTTGGAAATAATCTCCAAAGATGATCCTATCTGATAAAGAGGGAATATGCAAATAGACCATCATGCCATCACAAAGATGGCAGTGCCCACAGCAGAGGTGGGGTTTCCATAACACAAGATGGCTGCGCCCACAGCAGAGGCCAAGTACCCATAACGAGCCTTAATGAGCAATCAGTGGAGAGCTGAGGCTACGTGGTGCTGGGCTGGGGCAGGGGAACTGAGGCTGTGCCCCCCCCCACCTGGTGGGGCTTGAGAGGGGACCTCACGCCGCACCCCCCCGCCCCAGCGCCAGGCCAGGGGACCTCAGGCCATGCCCCCAACCCTGTCACCAGGCCAGTGAACCTCAGGCCGCGCCCCCCACCCTGCAGGCCTTCACAGGGGACCTCAGACTGCACCCCCTGCCCGACGGGGCTTGACGGAGGATCTCAAGGTGTGCCCCCCGTCCCAGTGCTGGTCCGGGGGACCTAAAGCTGTGCCCTCCACCAGGCAGGGCTTGACGGGGGCCCTGAGGCTGCACCTCCCACCTGGCGGGGCTTGATGGGGGACCTGAGGCTGCACCCCCTGCCCGGCGGGACTTGACAGGGGATCTCAGACCACACCCCCCACCCAGTGGGGCTTGACAGGGGACCTCAAGGCATGCCCTCCTTCCTGGTGCTGGGCCAGGGGACCTCAGGCCATGCCGCCCATCCTGGCACTGGGTCGAGGGACCTCAGGCCATGCCCCCTGCCCCAGTGCCAAGCTAGGGGACCTGCGGGTGCGCCGGGGGACCTGAGGCTGCACCCCCTGCCTGGTGCCAAGCCAGGGGACCTGAAGCTATGCCCCTTGCCTGGCGGAGCTTGACAAGGGTGGACCCGGCCGGGTCTGGATCTCGCCCAATGGGGGTGGGGCTGGCTGGGTCTGGGTCTCACGCAATTTTGAGGCAC
>NW_005371125.1:1477985-1480696 GCF_000412655.1 Myotis brandtii | reverse complement strand
AGACTTTGACATGTGGAAGATTTTCATATACATTTTACTAATTTTCTTTCATCTCTCACACTTCTATTATAGAGAAAGGGCAAATAGCAATATTAAAATATTTCCTCTAATTAATCCTCTTTTAATGTGCACAAGTTCCATGAACCAGGTCACTAGTTTATCTATAAGACTCTCATTCTGCCTAGACTGAACATGCATCATTCTAGCCAGGTTTTTGTTTTGTTTTATTTTATGACTGCCAGGAAACCTGCTGGAGCCAATGTTCACTTGAAGTTCTTACTTTGGGCATCCTTAAACCACATGAATAGTATAAATTCATACAACAACTTGTTAAGATACAGGTCTGTGCTTATGAATTCTCATGACAGACCTTTTTTTTTTCACCCAGAGGCGAGATGAAGATAAACACAGATCTTTGAAATCTCACTGCTCTGTTAAGTACTTTTTAAAAATCTAACTTATGCATAATTTTTAAAAAGTCTTGCTTTTATTCAGGGATCTCCTTTACAGCTTTCCATCTCATGTGAACATAAACTAAACCTCATGCCTCTTTCTTGCAATTGAATCACAAGCCCCTTGTCTTGATGACCTGTAAATCTTTCCTCCCCCAACATCATCACTAGGGGAGCCCCAGTGTCAGTTCCTTCTCATTTGTTGTTCTCTGAGAATTGCTTTTATTTTCTTGTGCTCTGAGTATTACATTAAAGAGATGTTGCTATATTTCATTCTTCAATTCTGAGATTTGTAACAAGATTTTTCATATTATTTATTCTTCCATATTAACAGAAATAGAAGTCTACTTGTTTTACACACTCAGAAGTTTCATTTGTGATATGCAGAAAAAAATACTCAAAATCTGTTTTCTCTTGTAGTGTTTGCTTTCTTCAAAGAATATTGACATATTTAACAGAAAGTTGAGGACATCTCTTAGATTTTTGTTTGTGTTCTTAATATCTAGACTTAACCTTTAAGTACATTCTTCTTGTCTTCTTCATTGTGTTCTAAGTCACATAGTTACCATTTCAGAAGGAAAAGGTACTCTTTATAAAACTACGGGGGGTGGGGGGGGGGACCACATCTAATTTGAAATCCATTTTATAGAAAATTTTTAATTCATCCAGAATAAAAATAAACTAAATGCTAAGTTAAATGTTAGTATGGAAAATTATCTTTTTAAATACATCTTTTTTAAGAGCTTGAAATGTCTGGTGGAGAAGCATAATTCTTTCACAAAACGATTCATGAAGCACAGATGTTTTTCAGCCTCCCACAGGGATATACCCCACCACAGTGAGGACAGCAGATGCCTCTTCTCCCACTTTCTATCTGGCTCCATTCCCTAGGAATCTATTTATTTCAGTGATTAGCTCAAATAAACTTATTTCAGCACAGTTAACCTCATCCTCTTCTTGAAAGTAGATCTTATGGGATGAGGTAAGGAAGAAGTAGATCAACTCATCTAAAAATGTTAGCAGCGTCAACTGCCAATTTTTTCTTGCATATCACTTTAAATTATCCTCACCAAATATATCCTATATAATAAAAGCCTAATATGCAAATTGTCCCCTCAACTGGAAGTTGTACCAGGAGTTGGACTGCTTGCTATGATGTATGCTGACCACCAGGGGGCGGTGCGGAATATGGTGGGCTTTGGTGATGGTGACCCAGCACTGGCAGCAGGTAGCAGTGGAGGTGCTGTCAACCCTGATGGGCCCTGACGAGTGTGGGACCACAGAGGGATGGAGGAGCCGGTGAGCAGGCAGAGCCAGGCCAAGGCAGGTGGCTGGGGGGGGGGGGGGTGATTGCCCTGCAGATGGTGACCAGCGGCCTGCAGGCCCTGATTGCACGATTGCAGAAACTGGGGGTGGGTGGCAGTGACCAACCTCCCATAGTACCCAGGCGGGGGACTGCAACCTCTTGCCTGCTACCAGGGGCAGGGTTGATGGGACGGAGGTGCGGTGAGAATGCGGGGTGTCTACTGAGCTGGCTCTCACTCCCCCTGCTAACCTCCCCCAGGACACCAGGGCTCGTGCCTGGGGAAACCCAGGTGCTCAGGTGGCAGGCACCCACGAAGAGCCCGCCCTGCACCCATGCAGCCACTTTCGGGTGAGCCAGGTCGCAGCTGCAGGGACCACAGGGGCGGGTTGGGCTCCCTGTGAGTTCACACAGGAGTTGGTCTGCGAGGCCAAGGCCAAGGCCACCCAGGAGAGAGTGTGCTGTCCACCTGGCTTCTGTGCTGTGTTGCTGGGTGGCCCAGAGGCCCACTCTGCGCCCCGGCCTGCAGCGTCCGGCCGCACTCACCGCATCTCCACTTGGGAACTCAGGCACTGTGACTCAGGCGGAGAGGGCACATGGGGGCCCGGGAGCCCAGATCCTGCCCAGGTACCAGAGGTCAGCTGGGACCTGCCCTTTCACGCCAGATGCTCATGCTTGGATTGCTGGCCAGGTCTAGGGACTGCACCCTTGCACTAATTTTGTGCAAGAGTAGGCCTTCCTTTCCCTGGCTGCTGGCACCTGGGACCCGGGCTTCCCTTGCAACCCAGCTTTGTCCAGAAGGTCGTCCAGAAGGACTTCTGGAAGGATGTCAGGTCTAATTAGCATATTATGCTTTTATTATTTTATATATACACTAAAGGCCCGGTGCACAAAAATTTGTGCACTCGGGGGGGGGGGGGGGGGGGGTCCCTCAGCCCGGCCTGGGCCCCCCCCCG
>NW_005371125.1:1472392-1477042 GCF_000412655.1 Myotis brandtii | reverse complement strand
TTTAGCTTCTATATTTGCAACATAGTTGCTTAGAGTTGCAGCTGAGAGGCCGGCAGCGGCAGGCGGGGAAAGTTGGAGTTCGCCATCACTGGAGCAAGCAAGCCTCCCAGCTCGCTTCAGTGCATGGCTGCCGGCCGCCATCTTGGCTGACAGTTAATTTGCATATACTCACTGATTATCCAATGGGAAGGGTAGCAGTTGTACGCTAATTACCATGTTTCTCTTTTATTAGTGTAGATACATATATGTGTGTGTGTGTGTGTGTGTGTGTGTGTGTGTGTGTGTGAATTCAAATTACCTTAGGGAAATAAAGTTCATATAATTTAAATTAATTGAATCATAAATGTGCCAACTTTATATTAAATTATGTATGAATCAACCATTTTACAACATTTTTTCTATGTATGTCATTGATTCCATTAGTGTTAACATGCAACAACTGAATAATGTGTGCTAATTTTCTTTTGTTGCAGTAACAAATTATCACAAATTTCGTGGATAAAAACAAAACAAGTTATCTTATAATCCTGAAGATTAGAAGTGCAATACAGATCTCAAAGAACTAAAATCATGGTGGTACTAGGTCCCTGTTACTTTTCTCCCCTCCATCTTATCCTTCCTCTTCTCTCCCTATTTTCCTCTTCTTTCTCTTCTTTTTCTTTCCCTTCTTTCTATTCCTTCTTACTTCCACTATTTTCTCTCTCTCTCTCTTTTAGACATCTAGCCCTCTTCCTTTCTCATTCTAAAGTCACTCAAAATCTGTTACTTAAAAGTAGTTAGCTAATATGTTTTAAAACATATAATACTGACATATAATATTAATGTGTTTTCCCTTTATTTAGTTGCTGAGGGATGTGCTCTCTTGATCTTTCCTTTCTATAAAACCCTGCAGACAATTTACTCCTCTTTCATACAAATAACCGCTTTCTAATTATAGTAATAAATTTACATACTGTAATCACATTAGCTGTGATAATTATAATATGTATCACTTGGACCCATATTTGTTTTGTTTTAATAGGAAGAATCAATAATTCTCAAGTGAGGAAAAATGTGAAGCTGATTATATGTTCAAGTGATCAGAGATTAGACAACACTTGATTAAATGAACTGCTTAGAGATTCTGCAATTACTTTTGAATTTTTAAATTAAATTTTGAGAGAGAGAGAGAATTGTTGTTCCACTTATTTATGCATTCATTGGTTAATGCTTGCATGTGCCCTGTGCCCTGACCGGGGAGCTAACCCATAACCTTGGCGTATCAGGACAACACTCTAACCAACTGAGCTACCCGGCCAGTTCCTCTGCAATTATTTTGATCTACAAAATTGAAAGTACTTACTATAAATCTAAATTTAAAAATCATAGTCATTTTATCTTTGTAGCTCTGTTGTCATTTTTTTAAAAAATTATCTTTATTTTTGAAAGTATTACAGATGTCCCTTCCCCCCCCCCCCACTGACTCGTGGGGAATTTTTATGATACAGAACCTCTGTGTACTTCCTAGTATCTCTTTGTCAAATATAAGAGAATAAAGATGGAAAATGTATCTACCAAGTTAGGAAATATTCATTTCAGTGAAATGGTTAGTGTAACTTACATTTCCAATATTTATTTTCTAATTAAGTTATTTTCCCTGCCTTTTAAACCACTTTAAGTTGGAGGATTAGTACTGAAGGTATAAGAGGACTTCATTAGGCAATTTAATTTGTGAATATTTTGGGTTTTAGAAACACCCAAAATGTGTACTCTTTTGAAGCAGTAGAATGAAGCATTAAAATACAACATTATTGAAGGAAGTAGATAATATTATGAACAGATTTTTATTTTACTTGTAATATATAGCAACATATCCAAGAATGAGTAAAAGAGCCGGTAAACTTGATGGGTTAATCAGGGTTGACAGTAATGAATTATGGTTGTTTATCAAAGCTTGATTTTAACAGGATGATTAAAGTACTTGACAGAATGAATACGAAGATGAAAAATAGGGCCTCTAGATAAAGCTCACTGAGCTTTATTTTATTTTTTTATAAATGTATTTTTTATTGATTTCAGAGAGGAAAAGAGAGGGAGAGAGAGATAGAAACGTCAATGATGAGAGGGAATCATTGATTGGTCGTCTCCTGCACGCCCCACACTGGGGGACAAGCACGCAACCCGGACATGTGCCCTGATCAAGAATCGAACTGTGACTTCCTGGTTCATAGGTGGACACTCAACCATTGAGCCACGCCAGTCGGGCTCACTGAGTTTTATTTTAAATTCAGAATTCTTAGTCACTTTGGTAATTTATATTTATATTAAAGTGCCAAAGTAGTATCTTTTGCGGTAAGAAAGTATCTTTTATATTCACTTATGAGTTATTTCTGTAAAATATGCCTGTTGAGAAACCATTTTATCTGATTTCTTAATGTTATAATTATTTTAAAATACAAAAGTATGACAAATATTTTTATGCCAGAATTTGTTATTGAAGGGATTACAGTAGCACAGCCTGATAAACTTATAATTTTATGTGGATGTGTCTGGGATCCTTTTCACAGTCTCTATGCAGAAACTTTATATAGTTAATCCCATTGGCAAAGAAAAGCACAACCTTCTTTACATTTTTTTAAAAAAATATATATTTTATTGATTTTTTACAGAGAGGAAGGGAGAGGGATAGAGATTTAGAAACATTGATGAGAGAGAAACATCGATCAGCTGCCTCTTGCACACTCCCTACTGGGTATGTGCCCACAGCCAAGGTACATGCTCTTGTCCGGAATCGAACCTGGGACCCTTTAGTCTGCAGGCCGACGCTCTATCCACTGAGCCAAACCGGTTAGGGCTTCTTTACATTTTTATAGCAATTTATCCATACCTCTTTTATAGTGCTTACCACACTGTACTGGAACTAATGTGTTCTCAGGTTCATCAGCCATCCTATTGCTTCTGTCATCTTTCCACAGGGACCTTAATAATATGTTGGTCTTGTAGCCATAGTGTTTTTTTTTTCCTTAATCACTTGTCTTTTGAGAACCATGAGAATATCTTGTCACCTCACCTCATTCAGTTGTAAATATAGTCCGTGTGTGTGTGTGTGTGTGTGTGTGTGTGTGTGTGTGTGTGTGTGTTGTTTGGTTGGTTATTTTATTTTATTTTTTGTAATCTAATTGCTCTTTTTTTCTATGGGGATTCTGGAATTTTAAAAACTGCCATGACCAACACCTCTCCAGCATCATTTCCTATTATACTTATTCTGTGCTCACAGGTTGAGAAAGATTATCGTATCTTGGTCTCACAATAACTCTATGGGTCAAGTATTATTATTAGATAAGATAACTGAATCTGAGTGATTTAAGCAATACAGCCCAAGGACTCAGATTTGGTATACATTAAATCTGTACTTTCAACTTTGTAGAGACTGCTACACCTTGGGATAGAGCTTGGGTATAATAATTTATGTAATTCATTAATTGACTTACCTAGTATGCATACATCAAACATTTAATAAACACTTATCATATGCTATGCATAATTTTTACATAGACATATGTAATAAATGTGAGTTACATTTGTCTTTCATCTTTTTTTAAAAATATTTTTTATTGATTTCAGAGAGGACAGGAGAGGGAAAAAGATAGAAACATCAATGATGAGAGAGAATCATTAATCGGCTGCTTCCTGCATGCCCCCTCTTGGGGATCGAGCGCACAACCCGGGCATGTGCCCTTGACTGGAATCGAACCTGGGATCCTTCAGTCTGCAGGCCAATGCTCTGTCTACTGAGCCAAACCACCTAGGGCTGTCTTTCATCTATTTTGAGTTTATTCTTATATATGACGTAAGTTGGGTTTGGCCTTGGAAGTACAAAGGTAAATAATAGTGGTAGAGTTCTTGCTATCAAGAAGCAATGAAAATCATTAAATCAGGAGATGAAATTGGCCACAAAAAGTTGTACCAATGTTCATTTGCAGGAATAACTAAACATTTTGCAAATGAGCTTAAATCTGTTTGCAAAGATGAACATACTGAGTACACCAAGGTGAAATTTGTTTAAGTTTAGAGTTTTTTCAGAATAACAAGTTTGCCAAGTCTGTCTTCTTGTTAATTAGTTTTATAACGTGATATGTTAATAGTAGTCTGGTTTGTATTTTATGAAAAGTAATTTTGAACATATATAACCCAGTGCTTTTAGCACTCAAACAGAAATGGCAACAGTGTATCTTTTATTAACTTTATCCTCACCTATGATTTTTTTTCAAAGATTGGAGAAAAGTTGCTATGACTACCACTGTTTCAAATTATCCTTTTACAGATGGGAAGCTGCAGGTTAAATGAATAGTATGAATATTTTTAAAACTTTATGCTATGAATTCTGCTAAAATTCATATTAGAATCTTGGCTTTTCTCTCATGTTCTTTGAGAAAAAGAAGAGGGAGAGGATGCTAGTACATTAAACTTGTGTTCCTATGAAGTGATAGATGTAGAGCTAATGAAATTAGAAATAATAATTTAAAAAAACTAATTTTCCCCTGACCTGAAAATCTGCAGAAAGGCTAACAAAACTGCTTAATAACACTACTTTCAGGGAAATATAAAAAAATAGGCTGCCCTAACCGGTTTGGCTCAGTGGATAGAGCATCAGCCTGCAGACTCAAGGGT
>NW_005371125.1:1445472-1472300 GCF_000412655.1 Myotis brandtii | reverse complement strand
CGCATCGATGTTTCTAACTCTCTATCCCTCTCCCTTCCTCTCTGTAAAAAAATCAATAAAATATATTTATATATAAAAAAAGAAATAGGCTAATTTAGGTATTCTTCCTTTCCTCTTGGCTGTAGGGTAATGCTTCTTTCCAGAAATTAATCTAACTTCATTTACACTTATATTTATTACTAGAGGCCTGGTGCATGAAATTCGTGCACTGGGGGGGAGGCGGGGGAGGTCTCTCAACCCAGCCTGCACCCTCTTGCATCCTGGGAGCCCTCTGGGGATGTCCAACTGACACCGTCAGTTGGACATCCTTGGTGCTGCCACGGAGGCGGGAGAGCCACCACCACTGCGCTCTCCAGCTGTGAGCCCAGCTTCTGGCTGAGCAGCGCTCACTGTGGGAGCTGCTGCCACGGAGGCGGGAGAGCCACCACCACTGCGCTCTCCAGCTGTGAGCCCAGCTTCTGGCTGAGCAGCGCTCACCCTGTGGGAGCCCACTGACCACCAGGGAGCAGCTCCTGGGTTGAGCATCTGCCCCCTGGTGGTCATTGCGCATCATTGCGACCAGTCATTCCGCCATCAGGCCGAAACCTGCTCTCCGACATCCCCCGAGGGGTCCCAGATTGCGAGAGGGGGCAGGCCAGGCGGAGGGACCCCACCCGTGCACAATCGGGGCCGGGGAGGGACGTTGGGGGGTTGGCCAGCTGGGAAGGGACTGCAGGAGGGCTCCAGGGCGTGTCTGGCCCGTCTCGCTCAGTCCCAATCAGCCGGACCCCAGTAGCAAGCTAACCTATCGGTCAGAGCATCTGCCCCCTGGTGGTCAGTGCATGTCATAGCAACTGGTCAACCAGTCTACTGACCCCTGGTGGTTAGTGCACGTCATAGGTAGCAGTTGAGTGACCTTAGCATATCATTAGCATATTACACTTTGATTGGTTGAATGGCCAACTGGACAGTCAGACACTTAGCATATTAGGCTTTTATTATGTAGGATTAATTTCAAGAATAAATTTTTCTGTTACTGTGCTTATTCAGTATAAACTGATACTCTACAATATTTTGCCAATTATTATCCGTTTTTTCTTTAGCTTTTTTTACTATATTTTTATTGTTGATGCTTTTACAGATGTTCCCATTATCCCCACTTTTGCCCACTTCCACCCAGCCCCCGCTGCCTTCCCTTTGGCCATCACCACATTGTTGTTGGCTGTGTCAATGGGTTATGGATGTATGTTCTTTGGCTAATCCCTTCCCCTTCTTTCATCTAGTTCTCCTCTTCCCCTATCCTCTCTGACAGTTGTCAGTCTGTTCCATGTATCGGCATCTCTCTCTGTTTCTATTTTGTTTGTTGGTTTATTTTGCTCTTTAGATTCCACAAATAAGAGAAATCACATAGTGCTTCTTTTTCTCTGACTGGCTTGTTTCACTTAGCATAATAATCTTCAGGTCCATCCATGCTGTTGCAAAAGACTAAGAGATCCTTCTTTTTTAAAGCTGTGTAGTATTCCATGGTGAAAATCTACCACAGCTTTTTTATACATATATCTACTGATGGACATTTGGATTGTTCCAAGATCTTAGATATTGTAAATAACGCTGCAATGAGCATAGGGCTGCATATATTCTTTCAGGTTAATGTATTGGGATTCTTAGGATGTATTTCCAGAAGTGGGATCGCTGGGTCAAATGGCAATTCCATTTTTAACTTTTTGAGGAAACTCCACATTTTTTTTCCATAGTGGTTGTACCAGTTTGCATTCCCATCAGCAGTGTACTAGGGTTCTTTTTTCTCCAACTCCTCACTAGCACTTGTTATTTGTTGATTTATTGATGGTAGCCATTGTGACAGGTGTGAGGTGATATATCATGGTCATTTTAATGTGCATCTCTCTGATAATTAGTTACATTAAACATTTTTCCATATGTCTCTTGGCCATTTATATGTCCTTTTTGGAGAAGTGTCTATTCAGGTCCAATTGGATTGTTTGTCTTCCTGGTGTTGAGTTACACTAATTTTTTTATATATTTTGGAAATTAACCCCTTATTAGATGTATCATTGGCAAATATGCTGTTATCCAATTTTGAAACGAATTCCCTTTTCATTTTGTTGATGGTTTCTTTTGCTGTGCAAAAGCCTCTTAGTTTGATGTAGTCCCATTTGTTTAGTTATCCTTTGTTTCTCTTGCCCTAGGAGATATACTGGCAAAAATATTGATAAAAGATATATCTGAGATTTTACTGTCTATGTTTTCTTCAATGATTTTTATGGTTTTGTGAGTTATATTTGTCTTTCATCTATTTTGAGTTTATTCTTGTGTATGTTGTAAGTTGGTGGTCTACTTTAATTTTTTATATGTACCTGTCCAATTTTCCCAATATCTTTTATTGAAGAGGCTGTCTTTACTCTATTGCATGCTCTTGTCTCCTTTGTCAAATATTAATTGACCATATAGGCAGGGGTTTATTTTTGGATTCTCTGTTCTATTGCATTGATCTATATGCCTGTTCTTCTGCCAGTACCAGGCTGTCTTGATTAAAATGGCCTTGTAGTATAGTTTGATGATAGGTATTGTGACACCTCCAACTGTTATTCCTTCTTAAGATTGCTGAGGCTATTTGGGGTCTTTTGTGGTTCCATATAAATTTTTGGAATATTTGTTCTAGATCTGTAATTGGTATTTTAATAGGAATTGTGTTGAATTTATAGATTGCTTTCAGTAGTGTGGACATTTTAATGATGTTAATTCTTCTCATTTATGAACATGGTATATGCTTTCACTTTTTTGTATCTTCCTCAATTTATTTCTTCATTGTCCTTTAGTTTTCCAGTACATGTCTTTTACCTCCTTGGTTAAATTTATTCTTAGGTACCTTATTTTTTGTTGAAATAATAATGGGATTGTGTTCTTAGTTTCTGTTTCTGATAGTTCTTTATTGGTGTATAAAAATGCCACCAATTTCTGAATATTCACTTTGTATTCTCTTTACTTTTTATTAGTGAAGCTGGCAGAGGATGACTATAGTACTAGTATTATATGTGTATAACTACCTCATCTTTTCTTTATTTTGGGATTTTTTATTTAGTATGTACGGTTAAATTTAAGTATTATTTTCCTACTGGAGACTTGCAATAAAAATATTAACCCTTGATATGCAAAGAAAAAATATGAACTAAAACTTTTTAAAGCCGAAGAGTATATTGTAAGTTTATAGGTGGTAAAATAAAATTAAAAACAGATGAACTTTTTAAATTTTATAAGTTAAACAAATGTATACTAAGGGGAAATATATAAAAAGCTTTTGCATGAAGGATTATGATATCTATATTTTGATCTTGTTGTAGGAGATGATATCTTGTCAAAACTTGTCTAAAATTAACATGATTATATTATGAGCAGAAATACTGCATTTAATATGGTTTAAAACAGCCATTTAAATCTATATCCTAGTGTTCTCAGAATATTTTCCACAAAACAACTAGCTTTCCCCATTACCTCTTTATCAAAATTATCTAAACCAAAGACTAACAATCAATATTAGCAAAAACAATGGAATTCTTGTGTATGTGATTATTATTGTTTATCATGTATAAACAATACATTGATTAATATATCACATATGCTATTCAATAGCCAAAAGTTGGAAAGAAGCCAAGTATCCATCAACTGATTAGTGGAAAAGCAAAATGTGGCTTATCCATGCAATGGGATGTTTATTCAGCCATAAAAAAAGAGATGAAGTACTCATATATGCTACAATATGGATAAACCTTGAAAACATTATGCCAGTTGAAGGAAGCCAGTCACAAGAGTCCACATACTGTATTCTATTTTTTATGAAATATCAAGTACAGTCAAATCCATAGAGAAGAAAAAACAGATTAGTGGTTGGCAGTGGCTTGGGGAGGGAAACAATGGAAATTGACTGCTTAATAGTTACAGGGGTTCCATTTGGGGTGAGGAAAAAGTTCTGAAACTAGGTAGTGGTGATGGCTGAACAACATTACAAATATATTGAATATCACAAATTGTAATCTTTAAAATGGCAATTTTGTCATATGTATTTCACCAAAATAAAAATATTTGCATAGCATATACTTCCTGTGTATACTGTCATGTTTTAGATGGAAGCTTCTAAGCACACAGGCCATTAACAAATCACATTTCAGTGTTTCTTCAATTAATGAATAATATATGGTTTAAATGATTTTGTAATTATCTTGTTCTCTCATCTCTTATTGTTTCTGTATTGCTACAGTCATATCTGTTAATATTAAAAAAGTCTAACACAATTCCATTATATCTTAGCTATAGTTTTAGCCCTTCCAGACTAATCATTTCTTTATGGTGTATATCATAGCATTTTCTCTCTCTGTGTGTGTATACATGTGAATATTTCTGTATTTATATTTGTATTGTCATTTCATGTACTTCTTCTCTCTCCAGTCAAATTATAAGATCCTCAAGAGGCAATATTCATGTGGAGTGATTTTTCCATATTATTATTACACCTAATACAATATTAAGCATTTAATAAGGATCTGTAAATCTGTTGCCTGATTAATACATGTTTCTGTAAAAGAATAAAACAATAACATTTCAGTTAACTGGCATGTTGTTGACTGATATTTTTTCAAAGGGTTTTTCATTTAATCTTATTTATCATTTTATGCAGTATAATTCTTTAAGGTGGGAGATACCCTGAAAATAATATTGGGATCAACCACATAACACTAAGATTTGTGTATTGATATTTGCTTGCACTCTTAATTATCTCCTACTTTTGGAAGACAGCTATGTTTCTCATGAAATTTCAATCAGAGCAATATGCTTGGATAGAAGCCACATAAAAATATTCAAAATTGTTACTAAAATGTTACATAAACAGCATAAATGTAGAAGAAAATTAAAATATTTTATCTAAAATTCATATGGTTTAGAACAGTACAGACAATAGGGCTCCATAAATAATGACAGCTTAGAACTTATTATTTGAAGCTTATTTGAAATATATAAAGCTAACACTGGTTCTTCTTAAAGATAATGAAATTATGAGGCATGCATGGAATCAGATGGTTGGAAGAGAACCCATTTATGATAACTGTTATTTCATTGCTGGTGTTGATTCAAATAATCTAACATGGTGCATCTTTCCCTCTTATTGTTTCTCTTCTTATCATTCTTACCAAAGCTGCTTGTCCTTGTAATAGGCTATAGGAGTAGTGGCCTGGCTCACAGCACATCAGAGAAAGCAGGATTAAAGAGAAAGCATTAAAATATAAATCTAAATTACAAAAATGTAAGATCTAACATTGGTTCTCTTTGCTCATGAACTATACTTAAGTTAATGACTGAATAAATAGTTTTCTCTACATATATAAAGTTTAACAGCATGAGAAAATTGGCAGGCAAACATATTCTACCTTCCCCAGGTAAGAAAGTAATGCTTGTATATGAGCAGTGTTAGAGCATACATAGGCTACTTTGAAGTTACACTCCTTAATTAATATAAATACCTTAGTTAACTAGAACCTAATGTGTTCACTGGCATCTTACAAATCTGTATGTTAAAAAGGGTTTCTAGTTAACTGAGGTATTACTGTATATAATAAAAGGTGATATTTTATCTATTCAGTTTTAATTGTGTTTACAGTTTTGTATAATTGGAGTCTTATTTCCTAATTAATATGTTAATATTCCTTATTGTATATAGTGGACTAAAAGTACATTATATGAGTGACACAGACTGTTGTACTGATCAAAAGTAATGTATATTTACAAATAAATCAACACCAATTTGTTCTCTTTATATAATAGGGGAACATGAGTAAAACTCTGCCTAGACCACCCTATGGGTATACCTTTGATGCTCAGACTCTGATAAAGAAAACAGAACAAACAAACCAAAAAAAAACAAAACAGATTAGACTCACAGATAATTATTTTGCACAAATAATAATTTTAGCCAAATGTGAATCCAGTAAATATAACTGTGTTTATGGATAACAAGTATATTTTCTATGTGATCCTTTTTAGTAACTGTATTTAAAAAGTCTAACTGTATTCCAATTATTAAGATTGGACATGGTTATAATTGGATTTCCCTTAAAAAGAAGTATTCTAGCTTTTTTCTCCTAGCTTCCAGGTAAGAATAATGGAAATATTAAAATATAATTTTTATTTGCAAAATTTATGAAGAGTATTTTGTAGTTAAGTTCTAAAATTATTAAGAGCAAAATTTTATGCCTTTGAACTTTAACTTTTTAAACAGGGCACTATATATTAAAGCTTAAATACACTAATAAGAAACAAAATGATATGGGCTAAGACCACTGTTAAGGAAATTTGGAAATGATAAAAAGTATGCGGTGTCTTATATATGACATACTAAGGCAATGTCATCATCATGGTAAGAAAAATATGGAAGGTTTATTACTAATTGATTTTTGCCTTAATATGTCCTATGTATTTTGCTTCTATCTTCATATCGGTATTTCTAAAGTACTTATTGTTAATCATTGACTACAAGCAAAGTTGTCTGCAAAAGTTAGATAATTATATTTGCAATTAATTATATGTTTTAGATTAAGAAATTTCTTATTAAAAATGAGTTTTCTCTCACAAGTAATATTATGAGCTATCATTGAAGAAAAATTATTTTGAAAGTTATAATTTTATAAGAATTTTAATAATATTTAATAGTATTCAGATGGTTATTTTTCTTCAGTATATATTTAAAATGGATCAAACTATATTTTGATGGATTATTTCACATTATCAAAATTTTTTCCATTGATCCTTTATGATGTATTTAAATTAAAATAGAAATTCTGAAACACAAGAAATCCCCAAGTATTTCATTATTTTAAATACACTAGTGTCTTAGAATTTGTCACAAAAAATGCTATGATAGGAATATATATTTTTAAAATGATGAAAATATTTACTTTCATCAAAATAAGCAGATACCTACTTATAAAGAACTCTGAAGAACTAAAGAATACTCTTGCAAATTATCAAGTTTCACTTAAAATAGAAAGCATATAAGTTGAATTATTCCCTAAATATAAATTGACCTTCATATTTTGAACATTGAAACCAAGTTACAGAGATTTGTCAAAATCTATGTTATTTAGCTGATCATTAAAATACCTTAAGTGGTTATATATCATATTTCTCTTCTTCTTCATTCTGTGCTTAAAGACAAAGACAATTACATGACATTTTCCCACACAATTATATTATAAATTTATCAAAAATGTTGGATATATAGGTAGTGGCTTTACCCTCCCAAAGAGTTCTTTCATTATCTAAGTAATTCATAATCCAAACACTTTTTCCATGTGTACTGAACAGTTTAGCTTTATGTTTTCAAAATAGTTAATAAAATAATTTTACAAGATTGATAAAATAAATCTTTAAAAAGGTAATCAACATAAAATTAATAAAATAATTTTACAGGCATTATCTTGTTTTAGATAAATAGCAGCGAAACTGCAAGGTAGTGAAAAGACAGCAGTTACTATTTTAATCCAGAGTCCTGGATTCAAGGTTATTGCTTAACTATCTTAATATAAAATGTGTTTCAGTCTGGAGAAGGCAAATATTACTGAAAATAAATGGGCTCTAACTTTCTTGACCAACTTTCCTATTTAAGAGATAAATCCAATAATAAGGCATACAATATTATGTAAAAAAAGAAGTTTTGAGCCTCAGAGGATTTTAAAATCTGAAGAAGGTATAAATTCTACACACCAAAAAATTTTAAGAAACTATTTAGATTATATAATTCCCCATTTTCATAACCTCTGGCATAACTTTACTGTATAAAGTAAATTAGAGAGATAGATAATTAGATAATAGATAGATGAGATAGATAGATAGATAGATAGATAGATATTGATAGAAAAATATTCCTAAGATAGGAAGAACAATGCTAGCTGGTTTTTAGAATTAGCACCAGAAGGGACTCAAAAAATCATTTAGTGAAAACCAGTCTTAGAGATGAAGCCACTGAGAACAGTTACTTGCCCAGATTCTGAAATCTTGTTGATAGACCTAGCCTTAGGATCTAGGCCTACTCACTCTTGGTCAAATATTTTCCCCATGTAATAGTTCTAATACATTTTATGTCACCTTAGTGAATTTTCTAATATCTAAGAGGCAATTCTTTTTATTTTTATTTTTTGTTAGATCTTTAAAAAGCTAATCAACATAAGTGGCCATTACAACAACCTAATAGGTAAATCTAGCATATATCCTTTTTACTCTAAAAACTTCAAACACAACTTGATTTTTTGCTTTATATTAAAATAATGCAGTGGTGGTGAACACATCGAACAGCTGTGTGTTCATAAAGACCATGTGTTATTTTTTTTATATAGTAGTGTTTTGATGTGCTACTGAGTGGTTTGTCTTTGGGAGACAGTAAAATAGCAGCTGGTTTTACCCTAGAAGACCTCTTACTAAATAAATTCCAGCTGTGAATATGCGAGACCTCCTTAAATAGGCAAAGAGAAGTTATCCTATATGTAAAATCGCTCTGCACATCTGTACTGCTTTAGGAACCATATTCTCTTTGAATTGGCTTCCCAGATGAAGTTATTTTTCACTTGAAAACAAAATGTAGAAACCTGAATTTGTACAAAATGTTTTAAAATAATTGAAGGTTTTGAAAACAAAGTTGACAAGTGTGATCTTCTTGAGATTATAAATTTATACTAGTATTTGAACAGAACTAGGTACTATCATTGTTAAGTAGTTAAATTAGTGTATGCCTCACTTTATAAAATCCTTGAGTAAAATCCCTTGTCACCTTAAAAAGGTAGATTTGGTACAGATCCATAGTCCTCCTGGGGAATAAAATCTTTTGGATTTAAGAAACTTATATTGCATGCCTTTAATAATAAAGAGTAGATATTTATACTTTATGCAAAATAGTAGATATGTACACTTAGGGTTATGAAATGTATGGACACCAGCAACCATAACAAGCATCCAAATGGTTATCCCAAGGCAAATAGGTCCTTTACTAGCCATTTACCATCTATTTGTCTTATTTTCCACCAGAGCAGGTGAGGGGGTGAATGGGGATTATCAGAGAAATGACAGGAGAAAGATTATTTGAAATGATTATGTATTAGTTGAGTCTCAATCTCAAATGATATTAAAGTTAGTTTGTCAATTATTCATTAAGTAAATATACATCAATAAAATTGTGTAGATCTATTTTGGTTTTTTAAATAATAATAAAAAATTAAGAAATTATTTCATTTGTTTCCATCTGCTGGTGATGAAGTACTGATCAAAGAAACATTTAGCCGAGTCTGTTTCCCTTGTGAAAAGTAATCTGTTTTAATTTTCTCTATATTAATTCTTATAGGATTAAAAATTTTTATTATGGAAAAAATAAACAAACCAACAAGAAAAAAGAAATTAGTTAAAAGAATGAATAATTCAATGTTAATACCTTAACATCTTAAATGGAATTGTAATTAATGTTGTGCATCACCAAGTAGGATATTTTTATAAAGGTAAGGTTACCAGTGTTTAAACAAACTTACCAGAATGTTCAGAGTATGAAATGGCATTGCCTTCATGGTGATTACAATGAAATGTAATTTCAAATGATATATTCCAAAAATGGTGTGAACAATAGAAGCCTCCTTGTGAGAAATGAATATAGCCTTCAAAGTAACTACTTGGCATTTGTTCTGATATATGAGTTCATATGTTTGTTAAAACTACTTCAGTAAACGTGCAGCCATGCCTCATATAGTATCTAACTGTGTTGTATGTGCAGGAGCATGCTCATATGTGCATGTGTGTGCATATGCACACACTCATATGAGATTTTATTTTCTTCACAAACACACACACACACACACACACACACACACACACACACACTGGATTTTATATTCTGTTCAACTGGAAATGAAAAGAAAAACCTCATTGCCTGTTTTCCAGTTCCACTCTACTTTTATTCATAATCTTACACATGCAAGAAAGGACCTCATATTATATATCTGGGATCAACAAACTATGTCTCTTGAGCTACATCCCTCTGCTTGTCAACTAAGGATGGTTTTTTAAAGGTTGAACAAAAAAAGAAAAGAAAAATAATGTTTCATCTTGTGTGAAAATTATATGAAATGCAAATGTCAATAAGTAAATTTTATTGGGACACAGCCAGATTTGTTTATATATTGTTTATGGCTTTTTTTCCCAAATACAATGGTAGAGCTGAGTGTTTGCAACAGAAACCATATGGCTCATAAAGCCTAAATTATTTACTACCTATCCCTTTAAAGGAAAAAAATGCTTGATCTTTGCTGTAAATCATCCCTTAGGACTAAAATGTGAGTCTAACAAAGGGGGTGCGTTTCCTCCAGGACTCAAGGAACATTCATTATCCAGTCCTGGGTTTTAAGAATTATTTGGTTTATCAAGTAGTATAAATGAAGGGAAATATTATCTTCATAGATTTTCCTTGGGACTCAAAGGAAGAATACTTATCCGATGTTGGGCATTAAACCACTGTCAGCATGTGTTTCTGCATACTGTGGTTCTTACATCAAACATTACATAAGGTAAATCATGAGGAGAAAGAAGAAAAGACAGCTTGTCATTCTACCCTATTGCCCAATTGCTTCCTCTTCCTTCATGGAAGGGTAGAAGTTGTTTCTGATACAAGATAAGTATGGTTGTTACTGGGGGTCCTAATCCCTCACTAGAATTCAGGTGCAGGAAAGCAAATGGCTCCACTGAATCCATAAAGGAACATTTCTAGACTCAAAGCGGAGAATTGTATCCAATTGAAATTTAGCCTGTTTGATCAGCTTTTGTCCTTTATTTTGTGGAAATATGACTCTGATGAGTTTTTATTCTTCACAATCATCAAGGTTATATATTGCCATTTTGTTTCTGTGCCTAATCTTTTGTTGAGGAATATACCTTAAATTTCTTTTTTATGTTAAAATCAGTATGTGTGTATATCCACATTATAAACATAAAAACAAACCCTATATATGTGTTTTACATATTTGCATATTACATGCATTCATGTATGTGTCACAAAGATAGTGTCATTGCTATAGAAACATGATAATTATTAATATGATCTAGTAAAATTTAGCTTTCTTATTTCATTAGAATATATTTGCCAAGTGGATTGTTGATCTGTATAACAAAACTCTTAATTGGTATCTAAAATGCCCTCATAGTAGCTAAATTTCCATCTACTAGCTGTACAGAAGCCAAATAACATACAGCATAAGGGGCAAAGCAATTTCCACTGATTGCTTCTTAGTTGAAGGATAGGAAATATGCAGAACAATTTAAATAGCCCTAGGGATTATGTGTATTATGGCCAAGAAAGACATAAATGTGAGTCATAAATTAGGTTTATTAGATCTTGTGTATGGTATAGCAACAGAAGCATGAAAGTTATAGCATTTCACTCCTTTTTCCATTCATCCATGAATATTAGATTTATCAATTATGCTTAGTGGTTAGTCCATGCATGAAAGAGACATTATAAAATCCATATAATCTTACAATATAACTGCAAAAATATAGTTAAGTGCCTGATATTCTCTTATATAAACCAAACTATAATATTCCAGAGGGAATTGACTTAACATTCAATGTTTCAGGCTGGACATTAGATCTAAGCTATTGTTATAAATGTGTACGTGACTATTTCAATGTCATTGAATTGCAAGGAAATCCACCTTAATATATAATTGTCTTACCATCCCAATCATGCATATTTAATATTTAATGTTTCTTCCTAAAAATTATAAGGCCTTTATCATTTAACTTTATTTTCTCTTACTATTTGTTATAGATGTGTCCTGACTGTGCTGTCTCTATTTCATTAAATACCTTAATTGTTCTTCTACCAGCTTTCTCAGAATCTAGCCTTCCCCTCTTATCTAAGTATAGAGTTTTATGAATATTATTATTTAATTATCTCAGTGTCATGTAATGATCCCTGCACAGTCAATACCATCAAAAGCGTATTAACTAATTAAGAGAAACAAAAGTAAACAAAATGTTAAAACTGACTTAAAGATCACACAGTGAGGAAGTCTGAAAATTGGCTAAAACTACTCTAAGCCTATCTGTGGGTTCTATTACCTACTTCATATTCTGTAAGATAGTGACAGTAAGGAATAGGACAAACTTAAAAATGCATTCCTTAACCCTAGCCGGTTTGGCTCACTTGGATAGAGCGTCGGCTTGGGGACTGAAGAGTCCCAGGTTCGATTCCAGTCAAGGGCATGTACCTTGGTTGCAGGCACATCCCCAGTAGGGGATGTGCAGGAGGCAGCTGATCGATGCTTCTCTCTCATCTATGTTTCTAGCTCTCTATCCCTCTCTCTTCATCTCTGTAAAAAATCAATAAAATATATTTTTAAAAAACAGCTAAAAGCCTTTAAAAAATGCATTCCTTATTTTTAAGTTTCCTACTTGTGACTTAAATTCAAACTTAAACTTTGTTTTTTAAAAAAAACATTTCTCACCACTTTCATGATTTCTACACTGGTCCAAGCCACTATTATAATTCTCACCCAAATTATTTCAATAATATCTATAATTATCTCCTTACTTTCCAGCTTGCTTTCTCACACTCAAGTTTCAACATAGCAGCCAGAAAGAAACTGTTAGAAAGGAAGCCAGCTAATTCCTCTGTTCAAATATCTAATTAGCTCTCCTTCTCATTCAGAGTTAAACCTAAAATCCTTACAACAGTCTGTAAGACCCAATAAGATATTCCCTCAGGTTACCCATGTGAGTAACTTCTACTTAATTAACCTCCTACTATGTTTTCCTTACTCAAACTGGCCTCTTTTCTCTATGAATTATCATGGATGGGTTCTTTTCACATTTCTTTTATGTTCATTTTTCATTTTTAATATTTATTGAATTTATTGGTGTGACATTAGTTAATAAAGGTATATAGGTTTCAGGTGTACAATGCTATAATACATTATCTGTATATTGTATTGTGTGTTCACCACGCAAGCCAAGTCTCTGTTTATTGCCATTTATCATCCATTTACCTCTTTCTACCCCCCTTTCCCTCTGGTAATCACCACAGTATTGTTTGTCTATGAGTTTTTGTGGTTTTTATAATTCACTATATTTCCTCATGCACTGCTGGTGGGAATTCAGACTGGTGCAGCCACTGTGGAGAACAGTATGGAGTTTCCTCAAAAAACTAAAAACGGAACTCCCATTTGACACAGTGATCCCACTTCTAGGAATATATCCCAAGAAACTAGAAACACCAATCAGAAAGGATATATGCACCCCTATGTTCATAGCAGCACAATTTACCATAGCTAAGATTTGGAAACAGCCTAAGTGCCCATCATCAGATGAGTGGATTAAAAACTGTGGTACATCTACACAATGGAATACTATACTGCGGTAAAAAAGAAGGAATTCTTGCCATTTGCAACAGCATGGATGGAACTGGAGAGCATTATGCTAAGCGAAATAAGCTAGCCAGAGAAAGATAAATATCAAATGATGTCACTCATTTGTGGCATATAATGAACAACATAAACTGATGAACAAAAACAGATCCAGAGACAGAAGCATAGATCAGACCGTCAAACCACAGAGGGAAGGTAGGGGAGAGCAGGGGTAAGGGGAAGAGATCAACCAAAGGACTTGTATGCATGCATATAAGCCTAACCAATGGACACAGACACCAGGGGGGTGAGGGCATGAGTGGGAAGGTGGGGGGCACTGGAGGGATAATGACACATATGTAATACCTTAATCAATAAAAAAAGAAAGTATTGCATAGGTCTTCCTTTCCCCCCCAATAACCTCCAGCCTGCTCCCATCACCCCCCCACCCCTTTGAGGTTCAGCACTCTGTTCATGTTTCTATGTCTCTGGGTCTATTTTTGATCATCAGTTTATTTGGTTCATTAGATTCCTCATATGAGTGAGATCATGTGATACTTATCTTTCTTTGGCTGGCTTATTTCACTCAGCATAATACTTGGGTTTATGAGTTTTATTTTTTTAATCCTTTCACCTCTTTCATCCAGCCCCCCCAAACCCTTTTGCTCTGACAACTGTCAGTCTGTCCCTTGTATCTATGGGTCTGTTTCTATGTTGTTTGTTAGACCAATTTGGTCTGTCTTTATGTGAGGTATTCTTTAGCATATTGTAGCATATAGTATTTTATGAATCTTCTTTGCAAAGAAATAGGGAAGGGGAAGTCCATTTCAAACCTGTTACTGCCATTAGGTAGCATTAAGTGTTTCTGAAAATCAAGAGAAAACTGGATTTTCAAAAATGTTCCGTAATGAACTTTTAATTCATTATAATTTTGCATAGTGAAACCTTATTTTATAACCTATTACATCTTACCTGATTTGTTTCCTAATTGAAAAATCACATTAGTAAGACATAAAGAAGTACAGTAGGTAGATTTTTAAAAATAATTTAGTATTTCTAAATAGTGACTGAGATGTTTCATATTTTTGTAATATTTTCTAGTGGAGCAAAGATTTTACCAAAGACTAATGCATTTTGAAAATGATAGAAAGATTTCCTTTTTGAATCGTTTCAGAGTTTTGCCATTAAGACAAAATATGGTTCAGTATTTGAACCATGTTTTAGAAGTTACTACTTATGTTATTATTCATCTAAGAAAACAACTAAGTAGACCTGTTTGTACAGTAGACTATAAATTATAAAACATAATAAAGTGATTTTCATATGCAACCACTTTATTGGTACTGTTCTATAAGAGCATTTTTCTGTCTTGGCCTTGATATTTTGCCTCATGATAAACCAGTGCAAACGATCCTATATAATAAAAGGCTAATATGCAAATAGATGGAACAATGGAACAACAAAAAAACTAAACAACTGGTCACTATGACGTGCGCTGACCACCGGGGGGCATGCGAGGAACATGGTGGGCTTCAGCCATAGTGGGATGGTGGAGCAGGTGAGCGGGGGCGACAGACCAAAGTGGGGTGCCAGTCGCTGTCATCATAAGTGAAATCATATGGTACTTATCTTTCTCTGACTGCATGGATGGATCTGGAGAGTATCCACATTTCCTTTTTTAAAACTTGTGAAGCTGAAATACTCATGAATTACTTCCTACTCTGTTGTCCTCTGAATAGTTTCCCTAAGACTCAACAGGTGTAAACATTGGTACAAAGGCAGTCCAAAACACATCAACAGCAACAACCTGTCTTTGATCTCCTTATGAGATTTTTTTAAATTAAATTTTAAATTATGCCAGGTTGGAATGCAGACTCAATGAGCCATTGTGAACACACAGTTGGTTTTGACATTTTCTTGTCTTTTTGGTGGGCCAGAGGGTGCCATTGAAAATTACTGCTTCAGTGCTTGAAAGAGTTAATGTAGCTTCCAGAAATGCTTATTACACTCCCCAGGAGTAGCGTATGCATTAGGAGAATCTGGCTTAGTTTATTGGTAAAATTCACATCTGCTACAGGACAGCATAGGGACAACTGCTGATTAAAGGAGATTTCAGTGATTCTGCTCCTTAGGAGAGCACTATCAAAGCAAGTTTACCAATTACAAAGTGCTTAAGGATTATATTCAATGTCCAGTGTGCCTTTTATCACCCCTTTACACAAGTAATTAAATGACTGTAATCAGCATTATTTTATGTTTAAATCATTCCTCCAGTACTTTTAGCTGCTTTACCATCTCAGTTCACTGGATTACTACTCATCTACACTTCACTTTGGGAAGTCAAGAAAGGAGGCTGAAATTTATGCTTCTATGTAGTTAAAATCTAAAGTATGTGACATTTTCAGAAATTGGAAGCAATCAGGCATGTATAATGGATACTAGAGGCCCCTCTGGTGGTTACTGAAAATTCTTTGCTCCTGCACATCGTGATCCCGCCTGGTGCTCACACCTGCTGCCAGTCCTGGCCCCGTTTGCACCTGCTGCTGGTATCTGGAGCTGGCCCCGATCACTCAGTGCAGTCAGCGAGTGTGAGTGGGAGCTGCTGTGATCAGGGCCTCCCTTCCCCAGCTGCTGGCTGCTGGCCAGGGCCTTCCTTCATTCTGAACCTCCTCCTGGTGGTCATCACATGTCATAGTGAGCAATTGAACTCCAAGTCTCCTAGTCAAACTCCCAAGAGGACAATTTGCATATTAGGCTTTTATATATATAGATAAGATTGAAGGACCTGAGGGCTTCTCCACCTCCCCCTGCTCCTGAGGAGCTATCAGGGCAGCAGTCGCTGCTCACACCCACTGATGGTGCTGGCTCCAATCACTCTGTGCCCTCAGTGGGTGCAAGTGGTGCTGGTGTTATCAGCACAAGGGAGTGGCGGTGGCGGGAGCTGGGCTGCCAGCACACAGGACGGGAGACCCTGGCGGGAGGTGCTGGGCGGGGTGCAGATAAAGGGCCAAGACCTGCCCATAATACTCTCCAGGTCCATCCATGCTGTTGCAAATGTCTAATTGTAAGTGATGATAAAGTATGGAAAGATCAGTTCTACAATGGGAACATTGTGAAAGAACAGAGGTGCCGTAGAGTTGCATGTTGTAAAATCATGGTTTAGATTGGATCATTAGAAATTTGGGCTCATTGTGGTGAACTGAATTTACTAAGGACATTATTAGATTTCATCTACAAGAACATTTCCCCTCAGTAAACGTCAAAGAACCTAATAGATATGTAGATTTTTTTCCTTTGTGATAATCTGAGATGGAACAACTTATTGCCCTGTAGATGTCTGTTGGTTTTGCTCATGGTGTTTGTAATACTGAAAACTTCAGTTTGTTATCCATTACAATTTACTATGGTCCATTTGGTTTTATGGAGGTCTATAACCCAGATTTTGTACCAAACACATCTGATGATAAAAGAAGATATAAAATAAGAAATCAGGCCAATATTGGGATGTTTAATTTAAATAAATTGTTACAAGCTCTAAACCCATTACTGGATCCAGAGCAAAAGCAGCTTGCTGCTGAGATTCTTGAGGGGTATCCTGTTCTCTATTACACAAGATTTAGAGAACTGTTCAAAGCCAAATTGGGACTACTTGGAGAAAGGAATGGTGATGAGGATTTGATTGCATTTCTCTTACATCTCATGGAAAAGACAGAAGCTAATTTTACAATGACATTTAGGCAGCTCAGTGAGATTACTCAAAGCCAGTTACAGCAGCTCAACATTCGTCAGCAATTCTGGGCACTGAAGATGATTTCAAAACATGAACTCTTTTCTGCCTGGGCGTCCCAGGACCTTTTGAGACCGAAGAGTAACATGAATGAATCAGATTTTGAAAGAAGAAAAAGAATGATGTCTGCTAATCCTAGATACAGGCTGAAGAACTGGATGGCGGAATCTGCATTGCAAAAAGCAGAAAGGAATGATTTTTTCAGAGGTCTATCTTTTGCAAGTTCTTCAGCATTCTTTCCAGAAGAATTCTGCGGCTGAGAAAACAGGCTACTCCTTACCTACTCCTGCTTGGGCTAGAGATGGCAGAGTTAGCTGCTCATCGTAATTTGGAAAAAAAATGAATACTTCTATCATTGAACTCAACATAGAATAATCAATTTGATAAATACTTAATAACTACCTACATTTTGATGACAATCCTGAATTTCATAATAATGATTATATAGAAAAATATTTTAACCAAATAAACTGGACATATTCTTTGTAAAAACAAACAAACAACAACAAAAAACAAATGAGGGGCTTACAATGTCATTCAGATTCTTTTGTCATAATTTATCCAAATCCTTTATATTTGAGAAATTCCCATATCTACTTCCCTTAGTTTACCAATTTGGTCTGTCTTTATGTGAGGTATTCTTTAGCATATTGTAGCATATAGTATTTTATGAATCTTCTTTGCAAAGAAATAGGGAAGGGGAAGTCCATTTCAAACCTGTTACTGCCATTAGGTAGCATTAAGTGTTTCTGAAAATCAAGAGAAAACTGGATTTTCAAAAATGTTCCGTAATGAACTTTTAATTCATTATAATTTTGCATAGTGAAACCTTATTTTATAACCTATTACATCTTACCTGATTTGTTTCCTAATTGAAAAATCACATTAGTAAGACATAAAGAAGTACAGTAGGTAGATTTTTAAAAATAATTTAGTATTTCTAAATAGTGACTGAGATGTTTCATATTTTTGTAATATTTTCTAGTGGAGCAAAGATTTTACCAAAGACTAATGCATTTTGAAAATGATAGAAAGATTTCCTTTTTGAATCGTTTCAGAGTTTTGCCATTAAGACAAAATATGGTTCAGTATTTGAACCATGTTTTAGAAGTTACTACTTATGTTATTATTCATCTAAGAAAACAACTAAGTAGACCTGTTTGTACAGTAGACTATAAATTATAAAACATAATAAAGTGATTTTCATATGCAACCACTTTATTGGTACTGTTCTATAAGAGCATTTTTCTGTCTTGGCCTTGATATTTTGCCTCATGATAAACCAGTGCAAACGATCCTATATAATAAAAGGCTAATATGCAAATAGATGGAACAATGGAACAACAAAAAAACTAAACAACTGGTCACTATGACGTGCGCTGACCACCGGGGGGCATGCGAGGAACATGGTGGGCTTCAGCCATAGTGGGATGGTGGAGCAGGTGAGCGGGGGCGACAGACCAAAGTGGGGTGCCAGTCGCTGTCATCGGGCGATCCTCTGGTGGTTACTGAAAATTCTTTGCTCCTGCACATCGTGATCCCGCCTGGTGCTCACACCTGCTGCCAGTCCTGGCCCCGTTTGCACCTGCTGCTGGTATCTGGAGCTGGCCCCGATCACTCAGTGCAGTCAGCGAGTGTGAGTGGGAGCTGCTGGCCCCTATCACCCCTGAGGGCTTCTCCACCTCCCCCTGCTCCTGAGGAGCTATCAGGGCAGCAGTCGCTGCTCACACCCACTGATGGTGCTGGCTCCAATCACTCTGTGCCCTCAGTGGGTGCAAGTGGTGCTGGTGTTATCAGCACAAGGGAGTGGCGGTGGCGGGAGCTGGGCTGCCAGCACACAGGACGGGAGACCCTGGCGGGAGGTGCTGGGCGGGGTGCAGATAAAGGGCCAAGACCTGCCCATGTGCCCACCACAACCTCATGGCCCACAGTTCCTTTCAAGGTGCATGAATTCATGCACTGGGCTCCTAGTAACCATATAATTTGCTTATATGAACATGCAGGGTTCTGAAATCATAGTTCTGGATATCTGCTTCTTCCTAAATTTCCACATTGAAAAAAGACAATGTAAGATGTCATATTTTGATAGATCAGAAAAGAAGTAACTAATTGTGGGTTCTGTTTTTTGAACGTCTATTGATTTTAATATCCCACATATATATTGCAGTTGTGAAAGAATGAATGAGCACCACTTAAATAACTAGTTGTACAGTTTAAAAAAAATCTCTTCACTATTTTTGATCCCATAGTGATTATTATTATGTCAATATTAATAAATGTGACAAGTATAAATAGGTTATCACAAAATCATTTCTTTTTAAATGAAATATTTTGTGATAAGAACATGAGTGTGAATATTTCCTATGTAGTCCATTAAAATTTAACATTCAAAATTAAGAAACCCTGTCTATAAATAGCCTATACTACCTTACAATATTTAATTATTGAATTAAAATATACTGTGGAGGGTACTGCCACTTTATTTTTACTGAACAGTCATAAATTTTATCTTGAATAAACTATCAGCTAAACACATTTACTTTTATTAAGTGCATGCAGAAGTATTAATGGAAATTAATCTGTATTGAATGTATATATCATTCTGAAGATTTCTGTATATGAAATATATGACTCAGATGAAAAGATATTGTAGATACTATATCACTTCTGAGTATAAAAGCTTTTGACAAATAATATTATTTATTAATTTTTTCTAATAAATACCTATTCTGAGCTTATAACCTATTACATCTTACCTGATTTGTGATAAAAACATGAGTGTGCATCAATTTTCTATCAGTGAACTGCATTTTGTTACTGAATGGCTGTTTCCATATGCAAATAACTGCAGAAAGACTGTGGTTCAGGAAGCTATAAAGTTGTTGCTCATTTTTTAATAGTACATTTCAGTGATTTTTAGTTTATCATACCATTGTTGGTGATTTATGTTTAATTATGCATTTTCCTATATTAGATATTTTAAAATTGTTATTGAAGAAAGGTACCCTTTCCCTTTTCTTGAAAGAATTGATACTTGTATATACTTGTATATACAAACAAACAACAACAGAAAACAAAAGATACTTGTATATACAAACAAACAACAACAAAAAAACAAATGAGGGGCTTACAATGTCATTCAGATTCTTTTGTCATAATTTATCCAAATCCTTTATATTTGAGAAATTCCCATATCTACTTCCCTTAGTTTACCAATTTGGTCTGTCTTTATGTGAGGTATTCTTTAGCTGTTTAGCATATTATATATATTTATAATTAAGAGGAACAATATTTTTTTCAGAATTTAAATATTGTCTCTGGTATATTGGCATGTAAGAATAGCAAAGCTTAAATAGAAAAATAATTTATTTAACATATTTTACTTCTATTGGCTTTGTTTCAGTGAAGTTTTATCGCAATTTCTGTAATTAGCAATTATTACTGTATTGTTTCCCTGCATGGTTGGATAAAATGTAGAGGGCTGTGGTATAAATCATTGAGTCTATGCTAATCTAAGGGCCTCAAAAATTTCTAGCAGATTATCAGGGTTGTTAGCCCATAAGGCCCATAATTTCTAAAATATTTCAAAGCTTGTGTTTAAGAATGAACATTTTCCAAAATAGTTATACTGATATTCTCTTAGTCCTTCATCAGAGTATTAAATGATCTTTCCCTTTCAAGCTTTTATGGACCATTGCTCCATAGTGATGAAGCTAAAACCTGGAGGTAGAAAAAAAATATATGCAGGAAGATAATCCCTCAGCTGCTATAATTTAAAAGCAAGTGTTCCCTGTATAAAAAAAACCCACAGAAATAGCAAGTTGTCAATTTATCAGTCAAAATAATATATAATCCCCACAGAAGCTCAATCATATACAAATACTAATATAAAATTTTAATTTGTCTTTAAATGTTTGGAGCTTCATTGACAAACATACATCATAGGCATAACTTTCATAAGGTTTAAAACAGCAGCATCAATGTATTAGGTATAATCTTGCATTTATAAATGATTGATAAAGTTAATGAGAAAAATACCCCTTATTTAAAATCTTGCAAGGCTGAAATACTCAGTAAACTATTTGTTCAACATGTCGATTTAATATAAGTATGCGGTTGAAATTCCTAAGGATAGTGCCTAGATGCCTGGCAATGGATTGTAGTGAAACTCATTTAAAGTTCATTGAATATGGGAAGGATGTAATTTATTCAAATTCCCCATTTATGTATTAAATCAGTATTTTACTTTTTAAATACTTATTTTTTCCAACTAATGAAACTGACATGAAAAAAATTAGCTAAACCTCTGTAGAATTGTAACAGTAATTCTAATGACTATGTTGCCTATTAAAGTTTTCAATAACAGGAGCTGAAGGCTGATTTGAGATGAATGTATTTGCTGCTGTTCAGAGGATTTGTTTTCATTTTGATTTGTTTTCCAGAAAAAAAAATCAGTTTTAAATACTTTATAATCTTGCTAACACCTCGCTTTCCATATAAGTAATGAGATCATATATCTGGATATTTAATGGACATATATGGTGAAAAAAAAAACAACAACAACAAAAACAAAACTTACAGAAAGAATCCTTAATTTCTTATTACATAACTCATGATAAAGGTAATATGTGGCACTTTTAAATAGGTAAAATTTAAGCATCTGACTTTGTGTTTGCCTTTACCCACCTTACACATTTTGTTTACACAGGGTCCTTGTAGTATTTGTTCTCTCCATGTAGATTATCTGCCTGCTAATAATCATGTTTGCAACGATTATTCTGATATTTCAACTCTTAAACCTTAGTTGTGTTCCTTAGCAATTTAGTGTCAATACCAAACTCTAGGATTCTTGTTATTGAGAGAAATTTAAACCAGACAAAGATAAATACCATATGATCTCACCTATATGTGGAATATAATGAACAAATTGACCAAAGAAAATAGAAACAGAGGCATGGATACAAGGAACAGGCTGAGGTCAGAGGGGTGAGGGGTAGGGGAGACTGAATGAAAGAAGGTGAAGGGATTAGTCAAAGAACATACAAGCATAACCCATGGACACAGACAACAGTGTAATGATGTCTAGAGGGAGGCGGGTGCAGGGGCTGGGGGGGCAAAGGTAGTAAAATGGGTACCATATGTAATCATGTCAACAATAAATGAAAAAAATAAAAAAAGAAAAGTCTTTGGACTTAGTTCAGAGGTACTAGTGCAATGATTTCTGATTAATGTTAAGTATGATGAAGCTACAATGAAAGGATTACATAGAAAAATGAATTATTGGAAGGATCCTTTATTTGCACCAAATAATGTAAATAATATGTAACCACACCAATATGGTCATGTGTTCTTGGCCCTTTCATACCATTATTTTTCTCACTGAATTATAAAAGTGATTCCTAGGGAGAAAGCTACATGGAAATTACCAAGAAAGATAAGCTTTAAATTACATTTTGATAGAACTGATAATGCTTTTTTCTAAAATAACAATATTGTATTCTTGATTCCTGCGTTCTAATAAATAAATTAGGCACAGACACTTATTGCAATGAGTGCGTAGTGTCCTGGAGCTCTGGGAAATATAAAGATAAATTATACCTGGTGTCTGGCCTTAGGGAGCTCATAGTAAAATTAGGGGGAAAAAAAGAAATACAGACAAATAATTATAATTCAAGGGATAAACAGATTGATTGCAGAAAGGAGATAGTCAAAGCAATTGTAGACAAGAGGTAGGAGAGAAGAGATATATTCAGGCAAGGGAAGAATTCTTAATGCAAGTGACACGAACAAATTGTTGAAAGATCAAGTTTAGACATGTGAGTCAAAAATAAAAGTGTGTTTAAGATGTAATAGCAGGACCATGAAAGGGACAAATAGGAAAAATTTTGTGTGCTCTGATACACATTTAATAATTCATGATTGTTGTTGGTTTTTGTTGTTGTTAAATATATGAAATAGAGTTGTTGGAAGAATATTTAGAATGTTAGATTTGGATTTTGGATGCCAGGTAAAGGAGCTCTGTTGACAGTGACAATTTGGGGGTTGGAGAATTAGACTGTACTTTAGGAAGTTTGGCAGGAGTATGAATAAAAATCTGCCCCTAATATTCTCCACTGTATTTGTAACCACTGCTACTAAAGACACTGGTGTGCTGGAGCTGACTAGTACCCACTTATGAGAGCCAATTGTGCGCATCTCTTTCCAACTCCATGTAGTGATACCAGGGCCTTAACTTGAAATAGGGGATAGATGGAATATTTACACCACGGAACCTGTCAAATGCTACACTGTGTTTTTCTCCCCTTTTTGAGAACTAGTAGTTAAATTTTCACCTCTACACCACTGAATATACACTACGCTAGTTTCTACTAGTGATTTTAGGTTTGTAGATTTCATTTTCATTAGACCTTCAAATTGATAATAGACTTTTGAGAGAAAATAGTGATGCCAAACAGAATTATAGAGTTTCATCCTCTAAAAAATTAAATAAACCCCTTGAGATATCTAAACTTTGGAAAGCACACTCAATTCCTTAGGATATATTAACAAAAGATACTATGCTGTTTGTTATTGATATTGTAGTATATTATTTGATTTTTGCTCCAAACATTCTGTGCTGGTTGATCCAAACAAAATAAGCATGACAATGGTACCAATGCAAATAAGATTTTTTTTCTGAGAGCATCAAATGAGCAATATAAATGATTAGAACATTATTAGAAAGACAATTCAAATATTTAATTAAACTATTTTACTTTAAATAGCATCATATTTATAGAAGATAGATTTTACAGTCAATTTTAGCAAAACATCTCTTAGTAATAGAAATACACACAAGAAAACATTCTTTTAAAAAAATCTTGATTCCAGGTTCTTCTCAAATATAGTTGCCTCCAACATATCTTCCCATGGAATTGAGGGGTATTACTCTCACATTTTGCCCAGCTGGCATGGTTCAGTGGTTGAGCATCGACCTATGAACCAGGTAGTCAGGATTCTGGCCTGGGCGCATGCCCAGGTTGAGGGCTAGATCCCCATTGTGGGGCATTCAGGAGGCAGCTGATCAATGATTCTCATCATTGGTGTTTCTATCTCTCTCTCCCTTTCCTTTCCTCTCTGAAATCAATAAAATGTATTTTTTAAAAAAAAATTATACAGGTCCTCTTGTGTGACTCAGATGGTAAGAGTATCCTCCTGATACCCCAAGATTGTGGGTTTGATCCCCTGTCAGGACACATATAAAAATCAACCAATGAATGAATAAGTAAGTGGAACAATAAATCAATGTTTCTCTCTTTCTCTCCCTCCCTCACTCCTTCCCCCTCTCTCTAAAAATTTGATGAGTAAAACAACAAACAAACATATATAGTTTTACCTTTGAGTTCACAAAATTGAATGAAGAAAAAAATAATAACAAAAGGGAAACTATAAATATTCATCTATTAAAACACATGAGACTGATGGATAGATGCCATAAATAAAATTTAAAAGCAGAAATAAAAGGAAAGAACAATGATTTATTTTGTCATCTTTAGGGTGTATTTTGAAAGTAGCAAGATATATTTGTAATAATATCTGTAATGATATTTTACATTTTGATGGTTATTTAAAACACATTATCTCCTTTGCATAATATAGCCTCTATCATAATATGAACTCTAAGGCTAGAGAAAATACACTAAAGTGATTGTAGTAGTAATAATGCTGCACAGTTTATATTTAGAAATAGTAACCTTTGTGTTTCAGTTTTCTCTGGTTTTCTGATATTCCTTGAAACTTAAATATTTTTAGTCTTTATCATTCATGTGTGTAACCTGGAAAAACTAGGAATCCACCCAGCCATTTTCTTTCTGTCTTAATTGATCTTGATCTGTACACATGGACGGGGTCACTACTGGGCCTCTGGATTGATACAGTCTCCAGCTCTTTTTTATAATTATTGCATTTAAGATTATCCTGTTCTTTATGTACTTTCACTTTGGCTATTTCCCTAGCTACATTTTCACTTGGTCTGGGATACAGTATTATTATGTTGTATATTAAAAGCTGATATGTGGCACAGTATAACCTAAATAGAAGATATTTATGACTTAAACCTCCACCTAATATATAGAAGGGTGAACAGCATTTTCTTTTTGGTTGTTGTGGTTTCTAAGAAGTCAGAGTAAATAGTTTCCTCCTATCTTCTCATGTTTTTTTCAGACAGAAATTTGAAATCTATTGTGGTAAGAAGAATACAGAGACAGATTTTTGGAAGTCTAATTTGGGAACATTCACACAATGTATTTTCAAGTAGATAGAAAAGGTTTTTAACAGCCTTGAAAAAGCAAGCATTATCCAGCTCAGTGAATTGTCAAAATCAAAGCAGATATATTCGCAGGAGCCACTTTAGGCTACATACTCCTTTTATGGATGAAACTTAAGTGAGAGATACATTCAAATGTGTGAGAAGGACAGGAATATTTGCTGACTAATTTTTTTCAGGTCAGGCTTAAGTAATATTCACATCAATATGAGAAGTAGATTCTTACCTAGTTATATACTATGTTTGTGAATGTCTTCAAATGCAGGACTTTTATGGTAAAGAAAAATGACTTATAGTTTAACTTACTGAGGTTTGTTAAAGTCATATGAAAATCTGAGAACACAGCATTTCAAAATACAAATAATATTTGCTTGTGAGGGGACATGAAGCTTTTATTTTCAAGAAAAAGAAAAATGTTTTCTTCCCCAACAGCTACTTTCTCACTTACGCCACATTCAAAGTGTCCTTTCTCTCAAATACTTATTCCTTAAAACTTTGAGATTAGAGGACCTTTATTTTATATGGTACAAATAAAAATAAACGAAACAAAATATCTTTTGGAAAACAAGCAATCACATTCCAATGATTAAATTCAAGGCACTTTACATTTACAAGCCAGATAATTCATTACCAAACAAGTCAAAGTTTAGTTACATGCATTGCTAAAAAAAAATAATATATCTTCTTTATGCAGTTACTTACTTGTAGGAGCTAAATGTGGCAATAAGCCTGATATTTTTAGCTAAAAAATAACACTTTTTAGTTAAAGGTGCTATGTGTAAAATATTTACTAGAAAATCAGTTCACTTCATGGTATTGGCCATTATAATTTCACATTAAATGCTGTTGTAAAATGTTTTCTATGATTTAAGGCTATTCACATACATTTGAATTTCTATCATAGTAATGGTGAATTGACCTTTGAGGGATCCAAATTGCACTCGTACATGGAGAAAAATAAGACTTGTAGAGAAATATGCATTCTTTATTAAAAATAAATATGTGATCAATCTACACTAATAAAAGAGAAACATGGTAATTAGCGTACGACCGCTACCTTTCCCATTGGCTAATCAGCATAACCTTATGCAAATTAACTGTCAGCCAAGATGGCGGCCGGCAGCCATGCACTGAAGCGAACAGGGAGGCTTGCTTGCTCCAGTGACTGCGGACTCCAACATTCCCCGCCTCACTTGCCGGCCTCTCAGCTGCAACTCTAAGCAACTATGTTGCAAATATAGAAGCTAAAAAAAACCCTAGAAACTGGCTTTCAGTCAGCCGGGCTTCAGCCAGCCTGACCGCAACATTGTATCAA
>NW_005371125.1:1442636-1444926 GCF_000412655.1 Myotis brandtii | reverse complement strand
AAAAAAAAGATCATCCACACCTTTGTATTCCCCCAAATGATGTACAAATGTGAAAAGTTGAAAAGTGAATAAGGCTAATATCCTATCTAATAAAAGACAAAAAGGGTAATTGACCGTACCTTTGCTATGCCTCCCATTGGCTAATCAGCATATTATGCAAATTAACCGTCAACAAAGATGGCGGCTAATTTGCATACTGCAGGCAGATCCCGCTGCACTGCCCCAGTGCGAGATCCTGGCCTGTTGTGTGCTGGGAGGGGCAGGCGGGGCGGGCGGGGCAGGCGGCAGCGTGATCCGAGCTGCTGTCCACTCCAGCATGGGATCCGGGCCTGCCATCTGCGAAGGGGGGAGACGGGGCAGACACTGAGGGATTGGGCGTGCCATCTGCCACCAGGGGAGCGACCCTAAGCCAGGAGGTGGTTATCTCCCGAGGGGGTCCAGGCTGTGAGAGGGCACAGGCCGGGGTGGGGGGCCCCCCCCCCCCAAGCGCACAAATTTAGTTATGTTGTTTCCATACTTTATTTTACAAAATTACTTATTTTAAAACAATTAAAAATATTTTATTCATCATGTTATATTTATCCTAGCCTAGCACCAGTCATTGTTGTTGTGACTTAATTTCCAGATTTAAAAGATTTGGTGTAAAAATAGAGATCTTATAGATATATACATACCAATATTTTAATTGAATTTATTGGGGTTTCATTGGTTAATAAAATTATATAGGTTTAATGTACAATTCTATAATACATCATCTGTATATTGTATTATGTGTTCAACCACCTCAATGTCTCTTTCCATCACCATTTATCCTCCCTATACCCTTCCCTGCCCCCCCCCCATTTCCTTCTGGTAATTACCATACTACTGTATGTCTATGAGGGTTTTTTACTTTTATTTTTTGTTTTGCTTAATCCCTTTACCTTTCATACTAATATTTTGATGACCCAGAAACATGCTTTGATTCATTTTTAATTTTTCAGTTACATGTAAAACTTTACGTGTTATAGCTATAAGAAATAAAATTATCTTTACTTCTTAGGAAAGCCAGAGTTAATACTTTAAGAAATATTTACATAGCATACAAGATATTCATATTAATTGAAGTTTTGTTTTTTCTTGTGTTGCTTATCATTTTAATTGACATAAATATGAAAGATGGCAGAATGATTTCTCAACATAAAACTCATAATCAACTAGGATTATGTTCTTATGCTTTGTTTGCTTATTTAGTATTCACTATAGAAAACATTATAGAAAACATTTTTAGGAGTATAGACTTTGGAGCGAGACTGGGTTTGAATTCTTGCTCCTTGATACTTTCTAGCTCTGTGATCTGTGACAAGTCAACTAATCATTCTGTTCCTCTGTTTCGTCATCTTTTAACATGGAGTCAATAATACCAGAATTACCATAAAGGGTAGTTACCCCAAGTACCTGGAAAGTAGATTGTAAACTTCCAGAGTGTAAGGTTTATAACATATGTATCTTTATACTCCCAGGAGAGTGCTTATCACAGTTATACTAAGCAAATTATAAATATTTAGAATGAAAATAAATGTTCTTTACATGTTGGAAGTTTATTATAATTTCCTTAGAATTTCTGGTCAAGATTACACTGTAATCCAATGTGACACTATGTTAGACCAAGTCCACTGATTAGCAGGGTTTCAATGCAAAAAAATATTTGTTGAAAGAACTGCATAACATCGTGTCCACTTTTATGTCTGTTTGTATTTACCCTGTTAGATGAATTTTTGCAGAACACATGTTCAAAAGTTTATTACAAATTTCTATATCATGAAAATTAGCATTCCATAATTCCTTTTTAAATAATTTTAAACAATTTTTCAATTATAGTTGACATACAATATTATATTAGTTTCAGGAGTACAACCTAGTGATAGACATTTATATTACTCTGATAAGTCTAGTACCCATCTGACACCACACATAGTTAGTACAATATTATTTACTATACTAGAGGCCCCATGCATGGGGAATTCGAAATTCGTGCATGGGGAGGGGAAGGGTCCCCTCAGCCCAGCCTGCACCCTTTCCAATCCGGGACCCCTTGGGGAATGTCCGAATGTGGGATTGGGCCTAAACCGGCAGTTGGCCATCCCTCTCACAATCCTGGACTGCTGGCTCCTAGCCACTCACCTGCCTGCCTGCCTGATTGCCCCTAACTGCCCCCCCTGCCAGCACGATCACCCCTAAATGCCTCTGCCTGCCAACCTGATCACCACCAACTGCCCACCCCCCACCGGCCTGGTTACCCCCAACTGCC
>NW_005371125.1:1437404-1442548 GCF_000412655.1 Myotis brandtii | reverse complement strand
GGCCTGGTCACCCCATGCAGCCTACTGCTCAGTTGTTTGGTCGCCCCTCACTAGCCCCCCTGCTGGCCTGATCGCCCCATGCATCCTGTTTCGGTCATCTGTTCTGTTGCGATGGTCACTTAGGCTTTTATATAGGTAGATTCTCTATGTTGTACATTACTTTCCTATGACTGCTTTTATAATTGGCAATTTGTACATCTTAATCCTTTCCCTTTTTTTCACCATTTCCACAATTCAATATAACCAAATCATTGGTTAACAGACACATAAATGAAGGGATGGGTGGGAGGATATACAACCAGATAACTAATATAGAATATAGTTTGAAAATGTTGCTGTCCATTCAATTCCAAACTTTAAACCAGTGAGGTACTTTTTCTATTTCTTCACATTTCCTTTATCAGAATACAATAAATCTTTCTGTTCTAATGTCTCTCTCTTTTGTACACCCCGATGTTGATTTACAATTGTCATTGCCCCTATTCACTACTGAAAATTAGATAATTAAAATTGTTGTTAAATCTTTAAAGTTAAGAGTTGGTGCTTCAAAGAGAAAATGTATCTTTATGATTGTGTTATGATAGATGATCCAGAAATGATTTCAAACACAGTATGCCCTAACTTTCAAGCAGGTGGAAATATACCCATATGTTAATTATTTATTGTTTTCAATTAGTAAATATATCATTAATTTTTGAGACACATGTAGATGTGTAGGAGACATTCTTATTGTTCTTGTACTAGTATCATATAATGAAAAATATGCAAACCCTCATTCTTCTTTATAGCTATATAGGAATATGTGAGGATGTATGGGACTTCATTCTTAAGATTGTACAATGTCGGTTTTAATATACCTCCAAAGCATCAAATGGCAGTTAGGGTAAACTTTTCTAAAGTTGAAGTACATTAAAATTTTGTAAAAAGTTAGAGAAAACCTGGGCAAATAATTCTAAGCATTCAGGGGAATAACCAAACAAGCATGGTTGATAGTGTTGTTGACTGCAAAACTCTGAATATATTAAAGATGAATAAATTACATGTTTTAAAGTGAAAAATTTTTTCTTATACATTAACAAATCCAAACAATTTAAATTTAGGAGCAACTCAAGTGTCTATCAGTAGATGAGTGGATACAAAAGCTTTGGTACATTTACACAATGGAAGACTAAATGGATGTAAAAAAGAAGGAAATTTTACCTTTTGTGTCAGCATAGATGAACCTTGAGAGTATTATGCTTAGTGAAATAAGACCGTCAGAGAAAGACAAGTGCCATATGATTTCACACATATCTAGAATCTAATAAAATAAACCAATACACAATATAGAAACAGACTCATGGGTGCAGAGAACAACCTGACAGCTGTCAGAGAGGAGGGGTTTGGGTGGCTAAGTGAAAAAGGTGAAGGGATTAAACAAAACGAAACCAAAAAAAACACACAAAAACACCTAAAACTCATAGACACAGACATCTGTATGGTTATTACCAGAGAGAAAAAGGGATGGGGAGAAGTAGAAGTGAGTAAAGGGGGGATAAGTGGTGATAGAAGATATAATACAATATACATAATACAATATACAGATGATGTATTATAGAATTGTACAGCTGAAATCTATATAATTTTATTAGCCGATGTCACCCCAATAAATTCATTTTAAAAAGGAAAAAAAAAACATTGTAGAATCTACAACTTTCAATTCAACTCTCATACAGTATGTTCTACCTTAGTCTCTCCACTCAACTTCAGTAAAAGCCACAACCTGCACACTGAGGAAGAGCAAAGTGGTAAAATCCTGTTTCCATTCTTCTTCCCAATTTGCTCTTTACATTATTCTTTTTTAAGCTTTTTTATTTATTAAACTGGAGGCCCAGTGCATGGATTTCATGCATGGGCAGGGTCCCTAGGGCTTGCCGGTGATCAGGGCCAAACTGTGGGGTGACCAGCAGGGTGATCAGGGCCCCCACTCCCACCCGCCTTGGCCTGGTGCTACCTGCTCACCTGCTCCACCATCCCTCTGTGGTCCTGCTCTATTCAGGGCCTATTGGGGCTGGCAGTACCTCCACTGCTGCCCGCTGCCAGCGCCACATCACTCGACACCCATCATGTTTTTCACTGCCCCCTGGTGGTCAGCACACATCTAACTTTCAGTTGGTTGAGCTCCCACCTGTGGGGACAATTTGCATATTAGCATTTTACTATATAAGATGTATTGAGGTGACATTGGTTAATAAGATTATATAGGAGTCTGCCCACCTGGTGTTGCTCAGTAGTTGAGCATCAACCTATGAACTAGGTAGGAGGTCTCAGTTCTATTCCATCAGGGCACATGCCCAAGTTGCAGGCTTGATCTCTAGTGGTGGCATGCAGGAGGCTGCTGATCAATGATTATCGTCATTGATGTTTCCATCTCTCTCCCCCTATCCCTTCCTCTCTGAAATCAATAAAATATATTTTAAAAAAAGATTATATAGGTTTCAAGTGTACATTTTTATAAACATGATCTGTATATTGCATTTTGTGCCCATCAACAGAAGTCAAATCATCTTCCATCACCATATATTTGACCCTTTTTACCTTTTACTATCCCCCCCCTTTCCTCTGGTAATCACTATCCTTTTGTCTGTGTCAATGAGTTTTTGTTTGTTTGTGTTTCTTGTTTGTTCATTTGTTGCTTTTCATTTTATATCCCACATATCAGAGAAATCATATGGTTCTTAACTTTTTCTATCTGACTTATTCCACTTAGCATAATATCCTCAAGGTTCATCCACATTGTTGCAAATGGCAGTATTTCATATTTACTTATGGCTGAGTAGTATTCCATTATATATATACTAGAGGCCCGGTGCACAAAAATTTGTGCACTCGGAGGGGAGAGGGGGTCCCTCAGCCCGGCCTGTGCCCTCTCATTGGAAAAAAAAGACTCTTAATCCAAACAAGAACTGAGCAATGATGCCCACAACCCCCAGGGAGAAGCAGGTCATACGACTATTTATAATAATGACAACCGACAGCCAGGGCTTTAAGAATGCTTTGCCTCCTGTTGTCAGTTCTGAAATGGAGTTGGAGGCAAGCGAAGTCCTGATAACATTGGTGTATTGTTCCGCAGGTCCCAACCTCAGCAGGCTACATCAGTATCTCCTGTCTGAAGAAGTCGCTCTCTTTTCATCAAACACATTCCAGAAGTCAGCGGTAAAAGCACTGACCGGGGAGAGCAGATTGATCCATTAACTCTCACCCAGTTCCTTGGCTGAACCCTCGCTTCGCATTCCAGTTGTACAGATTTGGTGAGTTATCAAACAGGAAACGAGCCCTGAAAGGAACTGCTCCTTTGGAGGCTCCCTCTCGCCAAGGCTCCTTCTGGGAGCCTGTGGACTGCAGGAGAGACCCGCTTCTCACATGTTGTGTGCCCCGTTATTACGTGGGGACCTTGTTAAAATGCATATTCTCACTATAGAGCGAAGCCTGAGAATCTGTATCTCTGTGCTTCTGATAAACTCAAGGCAATACCAATGATTCTGGTCCTTGGATCATATTTTGAGTAGCAAGGAACTAAAATCACCCTGGGAACCTGACAGAAATCCAGATAGCTGCATTTTCACTTGAGTTTTGGCTTCAGAATTTATCCAACAACACATTTATTTTATTTTATTTATTTATTTTGTTGCCATATATTTGGCTCCCTTTACCCTTTACAAATCCCCACTTCCCCACCCCCCTTTCTTCTGCTAACCACCATATTGTTGTCTGTATCTATGGGTTTCAGTTTTATATCCCATATATGAGTAAAATGGTATAGTTCTTAGCTTTCTCTAACTGACTTATTTCACTTAGCATAATATTTTCAAGGTTCATCCATGTTGTCATAAATGGCAGTGTTTCATCTTTTCTTATGACTGAGTAGTATTCCATTATATATATATATCTCACATCTTCTTTATCCAATCATCTATCAAAGGACAATCCACCTAAGTAACCCAGAGGAGTTGGAATGAATGTCTCATCTCCTATTTCTCCTGCCTAAGTAAATCTGCTTGTTTAGCTATGAACTGAGTTGTATTTTGTAATTTAGATTACATATGTTTAAAGAAACTATAGTAGGCACAGTATTTTTCAAAACTTGATTTATAAGAAAAATTAAGATAATATTTATAAAGGTCAGTTTACTAAAGTATCTTTATATGTAAACTAGAGGCCCGGTGCATGAAATTCATGCATGGGAGGGGTGTTCCTCAGCCTGGCCTGCACCCTCTCCAATCTGGGATCCCTCTCACAATCTGGGACCTCTGGCTCCTAACAGCTCACCTGCCTACCTGATCGCCCTAACCTCTCTTTAACCACTTCTGCCTGCCAGCCTGATCGCCCCCTAACCACTCCCCTGCTGGCCTGATTGCCCCCAACTGCCCTCCCCTGCCAGCCTGATCACCCACAACTGCCCTCCCATGCTGGCCTGATCACTCACAACTGCCTTGCCCTGCTGTGCCCTGCCTCCTCCACTGGGACCTTCCTCCTCCACACAAGGTGGCGGAGATGCCAGGACCAGCCTCCTCTGTGCTGCATGGAGCCGAGGGACCCCCAGACCTCACTGAGCAGAGTTGCTGCCCGGCCCCGCCTCTGCTGTGCATGTGGCCATCTTGTGGTGGCCATCTTGTGATGACATTGCACAAGAGGGTGCAAGGACCACCTAGGCTTTTATTAGTATAGATGAGTTTTGTTGGCATGGGTAACACTATTGAAATGATTTGCTTTAGAAAGGATATATAAACTTGTGCTAATTTTCAAATTACAGTGATTTGTTCTTTAATATATTGCAAATCACAGAGGAATAAAAATCAAGGTAAAGACATTATTAAGTTCTGAGATAAAAACTATTAAAAATAGTATAATAGCCCTAATTGGTTTGGCTCAGTGGATGGAGTGTAGGCTTGCAGACTGAAGGGTCCCAGGTTCAATTCTGGTCAAGGGCATATACCCTGGTTGTGGGCACATCCCCAGTAGGGGGTGTGCAGGAGGCAGCTGATTGATGTTTCTGTCTCATCGATGTTTCTATCTCTCTATTCCTCTCACTTCCTATCTGTAAAAAATCAATAAAATATATTTTAAAAAATAGTATAATATATATAGTTCAGTTATAATTTATT
>NW_005371125.1:1433720-1437177 GCF_000412655.1 Myotis brandtii | reverse complement strand
CTCCTCTCCCCCACCTTCTGTTCCTCCACCTCTTCCCCTCACTGTCTCTCAATGAAGTTCTGAGTTTATACTAAGGCCACATACATAGAGTAGAAACTAAACTCCCAGACACACATATTCTGCAAAATTCCAATCAACTCAATAGGTATAGATTTCCCTATAGACTATTTTAATTCATTTTTTCCAAGCCATAGCAGACATTGTATGTTAGCATTACCAATTTGAAGTTACATTTTGTCTACTTATGACAGTATTGAACTTCATTATATTTGTAATTTTCTAAAAAAATATTATTTTCCCAGAATTCTTAGCTTTCTCCCCTTTATTTAAACTCACTGGCATACACACTATCAAAGTTTTATGAAGTCAGAAAATTTTATTACTTACTATAGACTTTTTGTTCAACCTAGAGTAAAAAAAAAAGAAATTAAAAAAATAAAATTATATATATTTTTTTCTGCTGGGATTAGACGCAGAAATCTTTTTCCACTATGAAAAAAATCTGTGAATATTTAGCTTTATAAATGTTCATTGAATAGTAAATGCATTTTTACTCACAGGATTTCTTATTTCATCTGTGCTAATATTAGTTACAATACCAGTCATGTATTTACATATTTGAGTTGTAATCTGATTATAGAAAGCTATAAGAAATAACTGAATTACACTTCACATGTTTCTCAAATATCCTGAGTGTTCTTTATTGCATTAGTAGAAGACAATTTATATTTTACTGGCATATGGATACATGCTTTAAGTGCATCATGAGGCACAGGGCCACAAACCACATTAATTCAACAGACAATGGCATGATGAAAAAAACCCTGGTGTCAACCTATTATTTTTAAAAATAGCTATAAAATTGACTATCATATTTGTAAGATTTTGTATTCTTTATAATGGTAATTCATAATTAGTCACCTATACCTTCTGTAATTATTAGAAATCATAATAATGAATGATGAGGAATTTTTAAAGATCATCAAAGCCTAAGAGGTTTGGTTAACTGGCATTTTTATGGCAATTATTTTTTAGGTAAGATGCAGAAGGCAGGACTTATAGTAAATTGACATTCCAACATATTTTAAGTATCGTGCTAAGTGGTTTCATCTGTACTTACTACATTATTTCATTTTCAGAATATTTAATTGAGGTTGGTACTATTATTCCCATTCTTCAAATGAGGAAATGAAAACTCAGATATAATAATACTAGCGGCCCAGTACTAACTGGGGCCTCCCTTCCCCTGGCTGCCTGCCACCGCCACCCCCTGGTGGTTAGCACATGTCTAACTCCTCGTTGGGTCAAACTCCCACCCTAGGGGACAATTTGCATATTAGCCTTTTATTATATAGGATTAGAGGCCCAGTGCACGAAATTCGTGCACTGGGGGATGGGGTTCCCTCAGCCCAGCCTGCCCTTCTCACAGTCCGGGAGCCCTCAGTGGATGTCCTACTGATGGCCACAGTCTGGCAGCAGAGGCTCGGAGCAGGCGTCCTGTGTGTGTGTGTGTGTGTGTGTGTGTCCCTGCTGGGGGTCTTCCCCCAGCCACATTGGAGGCTCAGTGTAGGCTCTGTGTGTGTGTGTGTGTGTGTGTGTGTGTGTGTGTGTCTGCTGGGGGCCTGCCCCCAGCCACACCGTGGAGGCTTGGAGCAGGCGCCCCTCTCTGTTGATCTCTCAGGCTCCTGGCCTCCACTGCATGTTGTACTCTCCCTTGAGCTGTGGCCAGGGTGGGGTGCTGCCTGCAGGCCCAGGAGCAGGCACACATGGGGGCTGCCTGCAGGCCACCCTTTCCTGCTCTCTAATCGCCATGGTGTCCTGGCTGGGGGGCAGGGCTTAGGCAGCGCCCTGCTGCCCAGGGCTGCACACAGGGCCCGGATGGCGGCTCACGCTGTCCGGCTCTGCCTGCAGTATGCAAATTAGCAGCCATCTTTGTTGGCGGCTAATTTGCATATCATGCTGATTAGCCAATGGGAGGTGTAGCGAAGGTACAGTCAATTACCATCTTTTTCTATTATTAGATAGAATACTTGGCCAAGGTCACAGAACTCATGGGCCTTAGTAGAACCTAGGCCCATGCTCATGTAGACCTGATTTCACTTCATAGCTGACCGTTTAATTGAAAATGTCTATTCAACTCTCAACATTGCTATGAAGATCATTTGAAATGTGTCATATTAAGAGCTCATATAAATGCTGATTAATACCTAAATAACTTGTAAGTAGTAAAATTGGCTTAAGTATATCTCTTTATCTGTATTTTGGGCCTAGAAGTAAAGGAGTTTAATTTAACAAAGAATGAACAAGATCACTGCTCTTGTCATTTCCTGATTGTGTAAGCCATTTTTAAGTCAATTATCTATTTGAGTGGCTGATGGGATGATGTATGACAAATTCACAGGTGTTTTTTTTTGTTTGTTTGTTTTTTGTTGTTGTTTTTTTTGAGAATCCAATAAAATATTTCATCTGAAAACTTTTACTTCATTACTCAAAATCTCATCAGTAAGAAATGTCTACCTTATTTCAAGTTTAATGTAATCATTGTTCCTTCTCCAGAAGTTTAAAGAAGAAGTACTTGGAATTAAAAAGCAAGCTCAGTACGATTTTGAATTAGCCTTTGAAACTCAAAATAAAGCCAATTCTTTATTGGAAACCAGTTGCTCAAGAGAATTTATCAAAGTGTATAAAGTATACTTTAGAGAAACGGAGTTTGTATTTCCATGAGTATAAAATATCCATTGTGTAGTTATCAAGAGCACTTTATCTCGTCTCCCAGAAAACTTAAATTTCCTACTCCATAAAAGGTAATGTGGAATTTTTAAAGTAATAAATATTTTCACTTTTCTTAGAGGAAAGTAGCTATGAAGAGAAAATAGACCTACAGAGGTATGTTAGAATGAGATATCCTGATAAATGTGCCTGAATAAAATTTGAACTTGGTTCCTTTATGTTACTTTGATTTATATTGCCACTTGGTACATATTAGTTTACACATTTCAGGACCATTTCATTACTATATTTAAGTTATAAAAAGACCAAGTGAAGAACCACCAATCAACACCCAATTTAGAATTTATTTTTAAACAAAAAGTCAATACTGAAACAAAACCAGACAATGCAATGTGAAAAACTTCCCATAAGATAATACTGGAATGGAAAAGACTATGAATCTTTTGTTGAAGCTTCTGTGGGTTATTTTAAATGCTACCAAATGTAATTATGCTATTTTTGCTGTACATATTTCTATCACTTATGTTTATTTTATTTTATTGTTTAAAATATTACAAATAGTAGTACATATGTCTGCTTTTTTCCCCATTGACCTTCCCCAGCCTCACCTACACCCCAGCACATGCCTTCACCAGCCCCCCAGTGCCTTGTGTCCATTGGTTATGCTTATATGCATGCATACAAGTCCTTCGGTTGATCTCTTACTTCCCCCACCCCAACCCTGCCC
>NW_005371125.1:1431313-1433639 GCF_000412655.1 Myotis brandtii | reverse complement strand
TTATCCATAAATGAGTGAGATCATGTGGTATTTTTCCTTCATTGACTGGCTTATTTCACTTAGCATAATGCTCTTCAGTTCCATCCATGCTGCTGCAAATGGTAAGAATTCCTTCTTTTTTTTTTACAGCAGCATAGTATTCCAATGTGTAGATGTACCACAGTTTTCTAATCCACTCATCTGCTGATCAGCATTTAGGCTGTTTCCAAGTCTTAGCTATTGTAAAATGTACTGCTATGAACATTAGGGATACGATGCATACAAGTCCTTCGGTTGATCTCTTACTTCCCCCACCCCAACCCTGCCCAGCCTTCCCACTGTAATTTGACAGTCTGTTCAATGCTTCTCTGCCTCTGTATCCATCTCTTTATTCATCAGGTTATCATGTTCTTTCTTATCCATAAATGAGTGAGATCATGTGGTATTTTTCCTTCATTGACTGGCTTATTTCACTTAGCATAATGCTCTTCAGTTCCATCCATGCTGCTGCAAATGGTAAGAATTCCTTCTTTTTTTTTTACAGCAGCATAGTATTCCAATGTGTAGATGTACCACAGTTTTCTAATCCACTCATCTGCTGATCAGCATTTAGGCTGTTTCCAAGTCTTAGCTATTGTAAAATGTACTGCTATGAACATTAGGGATACGTATATCTTTTCTGATTGGTGTTTCTGTTTTCTTGGGATATATTCCTAGAAGTGGTATTACTGAGTCAAATGGGAGTTCCGTTTTTAATTTTTTGAGGAAACACAATACTGTTTCCCACAATGGCTGCACCAGTCTGTATTCCCTCAAGCAGTGCAGGAGGGTTCCTTTTTCTCCGCATCCTCTCCAGCAATCGTCATTTGTCGATTTGTTGATTGTAGCCATTCTGACACGAAATACTGTTTCCCACAGTGGCTGCACCAGTCTGCATTCCCACCAGCAGTGCAGGAGGGTTCCTTTTTCTCCGCATCCTCTCCAGCAATCGTCATTTGTCGATTTGTTGATTGTAGCCATTCTGACACGAAATACTGTTTCCCACAGTGGCTGCACCAGTCTGCATTCCCACCAGCAGTGCAGGAGGGTTCCTTTTTCTCCGCATCCTCTCCAGCACTTGTCATTTGTTGATTTGTTGATGATAGCCATTCTGACAGGTGTGAGATGGTACCTCATTGTTGTTTTGATTTGCATTTCTCGGATGATTAGTGACTTTGAGCATGTTTTCATATGTCTCTTGGCTTTCTGAATGTCCTCTTTTGAAAAGTGTCTATTTAGGTCCTTTGCCCATTTTTTGATTGGATTGTTTATCTTCCTTTTGTTAAGTTGTATGAGTTCCCTATAAATGTTGGAGATTAAACCCTTATCAGTGATAACATTGGCAAATATGTTCTCCCATGCAGTGGGCTTTCTTGTTGTTTTGTTGATGGTTTATTTTGCTGTGCAGAAGCTTTTTATTTTGATGTAGTCCCATTTGTTCATTTTCTCTTTAGTTTCAACTGCCCTAGGAGCTGTATCAGTGAAGAAATTGCTTCGGCATATGTCTGAGATTTTGTTGCCTTTGGATTCTTCTAGAATTTTTATGGTTTCCTGTCGTACATTTAAGTCCTTTATCCATTTTGAGTTTATTCTTGTGTATGGTGTAAGTTGGTGGTCTAGTTTCATTTTCTTGCATATATCTGTCCAATTTTCCCAACACCACTTATTGAAGAGACTATCTTGGCTCCATTGAATGTTCTTTCCTCCTTTGTCAAATATTAATTGAGCATATTGGTTCGGGCCGATTTCTGGGTTCTCTATTCTATTCCATTGCTTTTTTAGTCTCACTTTCTGTAAGTTCACTATTGGTGTAAAGAAATGCCATAGATTTCTTGGCATTAATTTTGTATCCTGCTACATTGCTGAATTCATTTATTAAGTCTAATAATTTTTTGATGGAGTCTTTAGGGTTCTCTATGTACAGTATCATGTCATCTGCAAATAAGGACAGTTTTACTTCTTCCTTTCCAACTTGGATGCCTTTTATTTCTTCTTCTTGTCTGATCGCTATGGCTAGTACTTCTAGTAGTATGTTGAACAGGAGTGCTGAAAGTGGACATCCTTGTCTTGTTCCTGTTCTTAGAGGAAATGAATTTAGTTTTTGCCCATAGAGTATGATGTTGACTGTAGGTTTGTCATATAGGGATTTTATTAAGTTGAGAAATGATCCCTCTATTACCACTTTGCTGAGAGTTTTTACCAATACAGTGTGTTGGATTTTGTCAAATGCTTTTTCTGCATCAATGATATGATTATGTGATTTTTGTTACTCAGTTTGTTTATGTGATGTATCACGTTTATTGATTTG
>NW_005371125.1:1428216-1430933 GCF_000412655.1 Myotis brandtii | reverse complement strand
TTGTATTTCTGTGGGATTGGTTGTTATTTCACCTCTTTTATTTCTGATTTTGTTTATTTGGGTCCTCTCTCTTTGCTTCTTGGTGAGCCTGGCTAGAGGTTCATCAATCTTGTTTATCCTTTCAAAGAAACAGCTCTTGGTTTTGTTGATATTTTGTATTGACTTTTTGGTCTCTATGTCATTTATCTCCGCTCTGATCTTTATTATTCCCTTCATTCTGCTTACGTTGGACTTTTGTTTTTGCTCTCTTTTTAACTCATTGAGTTGTAGGGTTAGATAATTTATTACCATTGTTTCTTGTTTTTTTGAGGTAAGCTTATAGTGCTATGAAATTCCCTCTGAAGACTGCTTTCACTGTTTTCCATAGATTTTGGATTGCAGTGTTTCATTGTTGTTTGTTGCCATGATGCCTTTTATTTCTTCTTTTACGTCTCTGGTAACCCAGTCATTGTTTAATAGCATGCTATTTAGTCTCCAGGTATTTGATTTTTTTATTGTTTTTATTATAGTTGATTTCTAGTTTTATGCCATTGTGATCTGAGATGGTGCTTGATATGATTTCTATCTTCTTGAATTTGAAGAAACTTTGCTAGTGACCCAATATATGGTCTATCTTTGAAAATGACCCATGTGCACTTGAGAAGAATGTATATTCTGTGGCTTTGGGGTGAAATGTTCTGAAAATATCAATTAATTCCATCTGATCTAGTGAGTCATTTAGGATTGAAGTTTCTTTGCTGATTTTTTGTTTAGAGGATTTTTCCAATGGTGATAGTGGGATATTAAAGTCCCCTACTATCCCTTGATATCCTCCAGAAGTTTTTTTTTTTTATGTATTTTGGTGCTCTTGTATTGGGTGTGTATATGTTTACCAGAGTTATATCTTCTTGTTGGATTGCTTTCTTTAGTATTATGAAGTGGCCTTCCTTATATCTTGTTATGTCCTTCACTTTGAGATTTAATTTTTCAGATATAAGTATTGCTACTCCAGCTTTATTTCATTTCCATTTTCCTTAAAAACCTTTTTACATCCCTTCACCCTCCATCTGTGTGAGTCCTTTTTTCTGACGTGGGTTTCCTGTAGACAGCAGATATATGGGTCATGTTTTCTTATCCACTCAGCTACTCTATGTCTTTTGATTGGGGCATTTAATCCATTTACACTTAAAGTTATTATTGATAGGTACTTGTTTGTCCATTTTTATTTGTTACACCTGTGTTCCTTCTTCGCTTCCTTTTTCTTTTTTTTCACAGCAGACACTTTAGCATTTCCTGCATTGCTGGTTTGGAGGTAATAAACTCCCTTAGTCCTTTTTTTTTCTGTGAAGCTCCTGATTTCACCCTCAATTTTGATTGATAGCCTTGCTAGGTACAGTATTCTTGTATTCAGACCCTTCCTTTGCATGATTTTGTATATTTCATTCCATTCCCTTCTGGCTTGATGTGTTTCTGTTGATAAATCAGTCGCTAGTCTGATGGGGATCCTTTGTAGGTAACTTTCTGTCTCTCTGAGGCCGCTTTTAGGATTCTTACTTTGTCATTGGTGTTTGCCAGTTTAATTATAATGTGCCTTAACGTCGGCCTTTTGGGGTTCATTTTGTTTGATTCTCTGTGATCTTCTTGGGTTTGTGTGAGTTTTTCTTCCCAAAACCAGAGAAGTTTTCTATCATTATTTCTTCAAACAGGTTTTCTATTCCTTGTTCACTTTCTTCTCCTTCTGGTACCTCTATTATGCAGATGTTGTTTTGTTTCGTGTTGTCCCAAAGTTCCTTAAGGCTCTTCTCCTGTTTTTTACAGTTTTTGTTTTGTTTTTCTAGATGCTGCTCTGCTTGGGTATTTTTTCCTACCTTGTCTTCTAGCTCACTGATGTGGTCCTCTGCTTCTTCTTGTCTACTGTTGATGCTTTCTACTGAGTTCTTTATAGCAGTGATGTCATTTTTCTTTTCTTCTTGTTTTTTCTTCATTTCCTCTTGGTTCTTACACATATTGTTGAATTTGTCTTCCATTCTTTTCTGTGACCTTATGACCACTTCTCTGAATTCTTTCTTTGATATATTGCTTGCCTTCATTTCATTTACTTCCTTTTCTGGTGATAGCTCTTTGTCTTTCATATGTGGGCTGTTTCTTTGTCTCCCCATGATCTCTCTTCTCCAGGTATCTGGTTATGTAGTTCTCTCTCTCCTTTCCATGAGAAGGTGCAGAGCTCGTCGGCATCTGCATATTCACGCTGCCTGAGATCCGGTTTTCCTGGGTTCGCAGCTGGTCCCTGGGTGTTGTGATTGTAGAGTCCCAGGATGTATAGGCTTCCAATCATGGCCACTCTCTTCTTTAAGATGGTGCAGTCTCCCTATCACTTGTGTTTTGAACTTTACATAAGAGTCATGTTAGCAATCATTTAAATTTGTATTAATGTGTTTAGATAGAATTTTTAAAATTTGTGATCCTACTCTAAAAATTAACTATGTATAGTTCTTGTATTGATATATTTTTACCTATAAAGAAAAAACACATACAGCCTGGCTGATGTGGCTCAGTGGTTGAGTGTCAGACCATGAACCAGGAGGTCACTGTTTGATTCCCAGTCAGGGCACATGCCCAGGTTTCAGGCTTGATCCCCAGTGGGGGGGTGTGCAGGAGGCAGCCAAGCAATGATTCTCTCTCATCATTGATGTTTCTATCTCTCTCTCTCTTGTCCTTCCTCTCTCTAAAAATCAACT
>NW_005371125.1:1424919-1428162 GCF_000412655.1 Myotis brandtii | reverse complement strand
AAAGGAACTGAGTACTCTTCATGTATGAAAAGTGTCTGGTACTTTTATATTTAGAATGAAAGCATAATTTAGTTTTGCTTTTACATGCATTTATACTGTTGTTATAATACATTTGTTGCTTTATACTTTATTCTAAGCTAAGATATATCTTTAGCCCTAACAGTTTTGGCTCAGTGGATAGAGCGTCAGCCTGTGGACTGAACGGTGACTGAAGGGTCCCTGGTTCGATTCTGGTCAAAAGCATATACCTTGGTTGCAGGCATATCCCCAGTAGGGGGTGTGCAGGAGGCAGCTCATCGATGATTCTCTCTTATCGATGTTTCTAACTCTCTATCCCTCTCCCCTCCACTCTGTAAAAAAATCAATAAAATATATTACAGAAAAAAAGATATATTTTTAGGTGTAAATTACACTTGAAAACAATAAGTTAGGTTTTCCAAACAACACTATGGACACTGATCTGAGAAATGAAGAATGATATTCTATTATGTAAAAATGATTTCTTTAATAAATTAGGCAATATTAAAGGAAAATGTGAATATGTACTTGGGGGGTTACATGGAGGCGTATTGGCATTCTTAATTATAGAGATGGTCTAGGAATTCTGTTTTGAATCAGATTGAAGGGTTAATCCCTGCTCTCTATAATGTATCTGCATTTTTTCCCAACTAAATGGGAGCTACAGTTGATAGTGTATATGGTCACAGAATCTTGTTATAGGAGGTTTCTACATAATGTGTTTTAAGATACCATATAACATGTCAAAAACACCATAGTGAATCTGACAGCCTTTATCATTTGCTCACTGATATTGAAGCTAATTTTACTTTGAAAATTGAAATCATGTTATATTAATATCTTTCAAGTATATCAAGATATCTTTCCATCTATACTACGTTTTTATCTTACTATTAAACTGGAATTAAAAGCTCCAACAACACAAATAAAATAAAATAATACTAATGACATTAACGGTGCCTTAGTTCACTTACTAAAACATCAACATAATGCAATTTTGAAAATTAATTTTTAATTCTTCATTTACATTCTATTTGCCATGTGTTTAACTTGAACTTACATATGATAATTCATTTTTATATAGTTATACCTTGCACATATATTGAGGACATGATTTATTGCTTATCATTATAGTTAAGTGAACTTAATGAGTATACTGGTACTCTTTAGACAATAGATATTTTGCTCATTATATTGTGGATTCGATTCTGAAGCCAGCTATTTGCCATTACAATTGAAGTTATTTTTTAATCATGATGATAGGAGGTGATTTCAGAGCCACAGATAATAAAAACAATGTCTACTTAATCCGCTTTAATTCTTTCCATATTCATGCTGTTCTTCTCACTTCAATGTTTGTCTTGGATACTCAAGTCTTTGGACATAACTTCCTAATGATTATCCACTTCTGTCAGGACTACTCATTGTAATTCAGTCTTGTAAAGTTGCTAGTCCCAAGGCTGAGTGTTTTCAAATTAGATATCTACCTTTCTGTTTTCATCAGTGAATAGTAATGCCTAAAAGGTAAAGGATTGGTGGTAAGAGATGACAAAAGTCTATAAACTATTTTTGGAATATATTTTGTAAACCTACCTAAATGGGCATTAGAGGTTATAAATGCTATTAGTAAAGTCATTTACGTATATATAAACACATATGTGTCTATTTTAATTGTGTGCCTAATTAGTCTATAAACATGTGTAGGTCACAAGGCTTACACGTGACCACAGACAAATTATCATTACTTTTAAGACATAATTTTACAAAACATTTTGGAGCAAGTAAGATATATTATATTTAGTCATTGATATAGACATATTTCATAATTTAAGTGTACTAATATATGTGTGTTTATGCTTATGAATTCTGACTTGAATTCAGATTTACATAAAAAGACAAACTTAATACATATTCAGATTAAAATATTGATTTTTATTTTAATGCTACAATTTACCCATGATTTACAATATCCAGAAATTATGGTGGATAATTAAATTTTATATCACAGTTCAAAGTGCATATATTCTTCTCTTGCCTGAATTATTTCCATCATCATTAACACTGGGAAGCTTTTGGAGGACTAAAGAGAATAGATGCCCATAAGTGTTTCTAAAGAAATAAAAATCCCAAGGGTTAAATTAGATTTTTGGATCAAAATTAAACTGAAGCTTAAAATATGGCGATGCTGTAGAGATATTAAAAGCTATTAAAATGCTGATTCCAAGTGTTTATAAACATTTAGTTATATGACATGAGTACATTAATTTTATATTTTTAAAAAAATGACTTAGTTAATGTTCCAAATAACATTACTAACCATAAATAAATAGACAGCCAGACTTATCCAGGAAAATGGGTTTGTTCAAGAACAACAAAAACCAGAATTAGGAACATAAGATCTATAGACAAAACTAATGCAAGACCAGAGAAACAAGGAGAGGAAAGCTCTTGTATAGACTTGGGAGGAGCTGCTGTAAACAAAGAGTCTTTGTAGTAAACAAAGCTCTAAATGTAGTGACTTTTCATCAGCTGAGTTATGGCAGCTTCCCATTGGCTGAGGTGTTAGTGGGCAAGAGGAATCTTTTCTTCTTCCTGCTAAGGTACTAATGTAGTATCACTTCCTATTGGAGATACTGGCATAACCTTTCCCTGTTGAGATCAGTAGTGTACAAATGTGTGAGAGTTTTCTCTTCTAGCCTTCCAACTCCATTTTAAATGATGTTTCTGTTTGTTAATATTTGCAAAATATTTACAGTAAAAATCTAATGTATACTTCTTGACAATAAACATTGTGTTCCAGAAAACTTAAGCATAACAATGATACTATTTCATGTTTATACAGGATTTCCCTATATATTACATTATTTGAGCCTCAAAACCATTGTGAATTAGCTAAGACATGGATTATTAATCTCCATTTAAAAATGAGAAAACTGTACTTTAAGAAGGTATTTTACTTTTCTAGTGCTAATTTAAGTCCAGTGATATTTTTAAAGCACTACATTGCTTCTGAGTATTAAGAATCTTATTTTCTTTCACTTTGTTGAGAGTAAAGAACAATTGTAAAATTAGAATGGTTTTAGGCCTATATATCCTTATAATATGTGTGTAGGTACAAAAGCTTAATAGTAAGAATGAAGCTGGTATATGTCAAATTAATTCTAAACCATAAGAATTGCAGCAATAAAGTGTTGTCATTTCCTTGTCTATTTTCATTATATGAAA
>NW_005371125.1:1419622-1424852 GCF_000412655.1 Myotis brandtii | reverse complement strand
GATGGAAAACTATATCAGACCTCTGATCCTAGAATTACAATTCTATAATTTTAATTTAAACCTCTTCAATTTGGTAATTTTATGATAACTTTGCAAGCCTGGGGATAGCTACTACTTAATACTTCTGCTTACGTATTTCACACGTATTTAATGTTGATTTACTCATCATTTGGAAAGCATTATATAGAGTCTAGCCACAGGTAAATGCATCTGCTCATCTTGCATACGCAATGTGATATGTACAACTAATTGAATATATAAGAATTTTCCTTGATTCAATTAGGCTTTTCTGTTTTATTCATAGGTACAGATTGTTATGGACACTTAAATTGCATCATTGAGAAAAAGTTTGACTCTTAAAAACCTGGATTAGCTAATTACTTGACACTGAGACAATTTCATTTATACCCCGACTAACTCTCACTCTAAAAATACTGAAAATTATTTAAATAAAATCATAACTTTATTCTATTCTATGTGCCATAAAAGTAACTCTATGTAAAGTGGAATAGTTGCTCTAAGTTTCAAGTGGCCATACAATTTTATGGTCATTTTAGTTATAAACCTTTGGAAGAGCTTATTACCATGAACTCTATTTTTTTCCTTAAAAAAAATCTAACATCTTTTAAATATAATCTACATCTCATAAAATACATCAATTTTTATGTAGAGTTTGATGTGTTCTGACAAATGTGTACATTCATGTAAGCATCACCAAAATCAAGTTATAAATAGTTTCCATCAAATCAAATAGCTCCCTCCTGCCCCTTTTTAGTTACTCTTCCTTTACCCTGTCCTAGGCAAGTACTGATCTGCTTTCTGTCCCTATAAGTTAGGTTGGTCTATGTTAGAATTTCATAGAAGTGGAATCATACAGTAATTATAGACTTGTGATTTTATAATAATTAAGGAATATATTAGTTCAAAATTGAGCTGTGCAGCAATGTTTATAAAGGGAAATTACTGTTTAGGTTTAGTAATAATGTCAAATCCTATAGTTGAGGATGTTTGACATTTTAAATTTCATTTTTTAAGAAGTGAATGGAATTCTAGTACCACTACTCCATAACAAAGACTGAAAATTTCATGTAAAGTACAAGTCCATCCCAACTTTGATTACCTCAGTGCCCTTTGTGTTGAATGCGCTGTAGAATTAAAACATCTACTGTATATATCTCATTAGCACTTCAAGGTACTAAAAGATAAACGTTATTTTATAGCTCTGATATCTGTTATATGTACTTAAGTCCTAAAATTGAAAAATTGAGTATTTTATATATTCAATTAAAATATTGATATGAATTTTCAAGAACTATACCACACATTAATTTAAAGTTTTATATAAGTATTGTTATTTTTAAAGGCAGATGATATCATAAAAGAAGTTGGAGAGAATTACTGAGTATAAAATTTCTCAAAATAATTAAGCTTGAACTGAAGAATAAAGACTAAACTGTAAACATTCTGGAGGTCTCTGGAATGAATTATATTTTACTTTCAGTAAATGCATTAAAGATATCATGACTGATAATGGATATGCTATGTATCTGTGTTCTTATAAGATAATGACAGTCTCTTTTCCCTAGCACCTATTTTTTTTCTTGCATCCAATGAAAGTATTGGAATGAATTGGCAATTATTATAGTTAAATATTATGGAGCACTTAAATAATCTTCTGTAGTGAGAAGCACATTATTATTTTAAGTAAAAAGGCAATTTTTCAACCAAGCTAATTCAACTTTGCCTTCCTGGACAAATAGCTTTTAGTTCTTAACTGTAGTTTATTTAGAAACTCTTTTATAGTTCTCAATCTTGACTGCACATTAGAATTACAAGGGTAGCTTCTCAAAAATACTGGTACTAGGCCCCACCCACAGCCAGATATTTTGCTTATGGCACTGCGTTGAACCTAGGCATTAGCAGTTTTAAGAAGTGCCCTAGGTGATTCAAATGTGTAGCAAAAGTTGAGCACTATCTGACTAGATGACCTTTAGGTTCCCTAAAGTTTTGTGATCCTAAGTTTGCTCTTACGTTAGTTAGGAAAAATATTTTAATACTTTATGTATATATATTTTTTTAAATTTGACGGGGCAAAAGAGTTATACTTGGAATTTGCATTCGTATCAGTGTCTTGCTCCTTACAATAGTGGTCCTCTACTTTGGCTGCACTTTAGAATTTCTTGGATGCATTAAAACATAGTGAAGGTCTTTCAGTCATTCTAATATATAGCTACTAGAGGCCTGGTGCAACGAAAATTCTTGCACAGCCCGGCCTGCTCTCTCTCACAGTCCGAAGTCCTCAGGGGATGTCTTACTGACAGCTTAGGCCCGCTCTTATGTGTGAGGCAACCTGGCTGATCAGGGGAAGGCGCCGCCCCCATCACCCTGCTGCTGCTGCCACTGCTGGCCACCGTGGCTGACGGCCCTCGGCCCTCGTAGCTGCTGTGGTGGCCGCTGGCCCTGGCTCTCGCTTCTTAGTGCTGGCCCCACCCCCTGCCCACTGGTGGGTGGGGGATGACCTGGGGTCAGGCTGGCTGGGGGAGGGGCTGTGGGAGGTTGAGGCACAGCAGGTCGCACCCCATCCAGCCTCTGAGGAGGCATGGCGCTGGGACCGGGCCTGCACTGCTGCCTCTGTGGCTGCCTCTGTGGAAGGGTCAGCACTGGGACCAGGACCTCACAGCCCCCTCTCCTGCCACCTCTGCTAAAGGAGCCATGGCGCTGGACGGGCCCACGCAGAGGCCTCTCCTTTGCCACTGCCTCTCCTGCCCTGTCAGCCCTTGACTCTCACAGCCGCTGTGGCTTTGTCTGGAATAATGTCCAGAAGAAGTGCGGTCTATCTGGTCTAATTAGCATATTGCCCTTTTATTAGTATAGAGAGAATTATCCATCTAACCACTAGAAAAAGCCTGATGGTCTTTGATTAGTTTAGTTAGAACAAAACTCAGAGAAAGCAATTCATAACCCCATGTTTAGATCTCTATTGCTATAATATTATAGAAAGAGTAATAGTCAAAATCAGAAGACTTGGACCCACCTGTTTTGACAACTTGTTTAATATCAGAAAGAATAAATAATATTCATGATATAAATGCAAAATATTTCCTAAAATGCTGCTATAATAATTATCAGATGATATTTCAGATTAATTTCAAAAAATTTAAGAAGAAAGTAACAACCTAAGATGTGTCATGCAGTTTGGCAATAGTAGGTATGTACTGATGCCTCTCAAGGGTCATGGATCCAATTCCGCCTTTATCATTTGCCTTATACAGTGGGGCCTTGACTTACGAGTTTAATTCGTTCTGAGACCGAGCTTGTTAAGGAGCTCGTTAAGGAGCTCGTTAACTCAAATTACTCTGTCAACTCAATGCAAGAAATCAGCCTAGAGACAGCTGGTATCTCAAAAAACTCGTTAGTCGGGACACTCGTAAGTCAAGGCCCCACTGTATATGAAACATTCATGTATTTTCTATTAAGAGTTAAAGTAATAAGCTATTCTGCCTCCTTAAGGAGTTTGTTCTTAGAATTATACTCAATTCTCTATTAGGAATGTATGTATCTTTATATTTACGTTAACTTATTTCTATCAAACAAAACTTGAAATTTTTCAAGACTATTGTTTCCTACCTCTTTTTATTGAGAGATACATATCTGACTATTTATTTAAAAAGAGAAAACTTCTTAATTGTCTTAAAATTGTTGTTGATGAAATCAATCCCATAATGCTTACATCTAATTTAGAATACACCTGCTAGGAAAAAGATAATCAGTAGAAAATGATGTAAGCTTAATTCTCTTAGAAAAGTACATTGGACTAAATTTCATGTACAATTATCCCTGTGATTATCTATATCAGTCATTCTCCCTTGGAAAATAAGTTGTTTTTTAATGTAATTTGACAATTGCTACTATACTAGTACACCTGCCATTGCTGTTAATCAAACTTGTTTTCTTTTCTAAACATTACAAAAAGTAATGCTTACTTTGTCCATTGTTTATCTGTTCAGTAATTGAATACCTAAAGTCACATTAAGATTATAGATGTTTATATCTCCATATTTCTTTAAAAATTGGTTAGTTCGTGTGTATTGTTTAAAAAATAAAGTATTTAAGACTGAATGACATTCATAAATGTTATTGTCATGAAGAATTGTCTTATATACAGTCAGACATGCCTAAAGACAATGCTTTAAAAATTTTGTAAAGTCCAGTTTATTATAAATTTTAAGGTCTCAGGTGTGCTTTGACTTTTTAAAATATGGCCACTACCTTGAAATAAATTTTATCAGAAAATTATCAGAAATAAAATTTAGGCCAAAAAAGGAGTGGTAACATAGGACAAGATTGATTCTTCCCACTGAGACCAGCAAAGATAGCAATATTCTTTTTTAAATATTTTTATTGATTTCAGAGTGGAAGAGAGGAATAGAGAGATAGAAACATCAATGATGAGAGAGAATCACTGATCAGCTGCCTCCTGCATGCCCCCTACTGGGGATCAAGCCCGCAACCCAGGCATATGCCCTTGGCCAGAATCGAACCCGGGACCCTTCAGTCCGCAGACCAACGCTCTATCCATTGAGCCAAACCAGCTAGGGCAGCAATATTCTTAAAGGGACATGTGTAGAATGTTTCTCTTACTTTATTTTTTAATTAATTATTTTTCTTTATTGATCAAGATATTACAGTTGTGTCCTTATCCCCTCATTACACCCCACCTCCCACTCATGCCCTCACTCCCCTGATGCCTGTGTCCATTGGTTAGGCTTATATGCATGCATACAAGTCTTCGGTTGATCTCTCCCCCTTACCCCCACCCTCCCCTACCTTCCCTCGGAGGTTTGACTGTCTGATCGATTCTTCTCTGTCTCTGGATATGTTTTTGTTCATCAATTTATGTTGTTCAATATATTCCACAAATGAGTGAGATCATATGAATTTATCTTTCTATGACTGGTTTATTTCGCTAAGCATAATGCTCTCCAGTTCCATCCATGCTGTTACAAATGGTAAGAATTCCTTCTTTTTTTACCACAGCATAGTATTCCATTGTGTAGATGTACCACAGTTTTTTAGTCCACTCATCTGCTGATGGGCACTTAGGCTGTTTCCAAATCTTAGCTATGGTGAATTGTGCTGCTATGAACATAGGGGTGCATATATACTTTCTGATTGGTGTTTCTAGTTTCTTGGGATATATTCCTAGAAGTGGGATCACTGGGTCAAATGG
>NW_005371125.1:1409542-1419339 GCF_000412655.1 Myotis brandtii | reverse complement strand
CAGATATCAAGCTGTATTACAAAGCCACTGTTCTCAAAACTGCCTGGTACTAGCACAAGAACAGACATATAGACCAATGGAATAGAATAGAGAACCCAGAAATCGACCCAAACCACTATGCTCAATTAATATTTGACAAAGGAGGCAAGAACATACAATGCAGTTAAGACAGTTTCTTCAATAAATGGTGTTGGGAAAATTGGACAGATACATGCAAAAAAATGAAACTAGACCACCAATTTATACCATACACAAAAATAAACTCAAAATGGATAAAGGACTTAAACATAAGATGGGAAACCATAAAAATATTAGAGGAATCCACAGGTAGCAAAATCTCTGACATATGCTCAAGGAATATCCCTACTGATACTGCTCCTAGGGCAATGGAAACTAAGGAGAAAATAAACAAATGGGACTACATCAAAATAAAAAGCTTCTGCACAACAAAAGAAACCATCAACAAAACAACCAGAAAGCCCAGTGCATGGGAGAACATATTTGCCAATGATTCTCTTACTTTAAACTAATCCTGATAATGAGGCACACATTTATAATTTTACTAGAGGCCCAGTACACGAAAAATTTTTCACTGAGGGGGGACCCTCAGTCTGGCCTGCCCCCTCTCACAGTCTGCAAGCCTCCTAAGCTGCAGTCTGGCCTCCCTCTGTTGGAGGCGACCTGCCAATCATGGGACAGCACCGCCCCCATCTCCCCCTTGCTGCTGCTGCCACTGCTGGCTGCTGCGGCTACCAGGCCTGAGCCCAGGGTCTTGCAGTTGCCAGAGCTCACAGCTCCCTGAGCCCTGGGCCTCGCAGCCGCTGGGGTTCACAGCTGCCTGAGACCATGGCTGCCTAAACTCCAGGCCTCACAGCCACCACCATGGCTGCCTGCCCTTGGCCCTCACAGCCACTGCAGCTTTGTCTGGAAGGACGTCCACTCTAATTAGCATATTACCCTTTTATTAGTATAGATATCTAATACAATGAGTGGAAACTGGAAAGCCAATTGGTAAAATGAATGATAATAAAATGCTCTATTATCATGTTTCATCCATCATACTTTCTTTTTATTTTCTAAGTATCTACAGAGCAATCAAATTGATAGTTGGATATTATGGGAAGGAAGAGACTGTCTATGTGTACAAAGCAGAACAAATTGTGACATCAGCAGAGAGCTGATGGTAGTTCTCAGTGGGTCAGTTTAAGGTGCAGTAGGTAACTAGATAAGGTAGGTAGCCACCTTAATGATGGGGTAGTTAAGATGTTTTTAAAAAGGTGGAAGTGGTTTGTTTGTATAGAAAAACAGTTGGTGACGAGTACTGGGAGGCTGTATCTATTTTAGAATTGTGGCAGGTGAGTGAAATATAAACCCATCCAGTTGGGGCAAAAACAGCTTATAAACATGTATGAGGCAATGTTAAGATGCTACTTTCAAGTCCTTTGTGTAAGTATAATAGAATACAACCCGATGTGCAGCTCATTGGGTTCATTTATTTTATTATTTTCTTATGATGTGCCCTGACCAGGAATCAAACCCACGACCTTTTTGGTGTATGGGGCAATGTTCTAACCACCTGAACCACCAAGCCAGGACTGTAATGAAAGATATTTTTAAAGAAAATGATCACATTGGATATTGGGAAAAGAACAGAAATTATGGCAATTATTCTGTATTACAATATAATGAAATTAAAATGAGGCCAGATTAAAATACAATACATAATTTAATTTCAGATAGAAAGTCAAGCTTGTGGTAGCAAAATTCACTATTTTCAGGAAATTTAAATGAACCTACTTATGAACTTCAGCATGAAACTAAATAGGAAAAACAGACATCCATGTTTCTTTTTGTACACACTAATCTTGTTCAATAAACTCTAAATATATTGGTGTATCTTTAATAATCGAATTATGTTTCTTGGTATTTTTCAGTCCTCATTCTCCACTACCAGTATACTATCAGAATAAAACTATTATATATATATTCACCTATTGATAGTCAATTTAGTATATTGGAAAATATCTCTCTTGGTGTGAAACTGCAGTTATAGAGACATAAATTCGGGATGAAACAATGTAATAGATCACCCATTCTATTTCTAAATCATTAATATTTTTTCTTATAATGCATCTTTGAGAATTTTACCAACCAAAATTTAATTTCATGAGTAATGAATCATCCATTAATTTGGAAGGATATTACTTCCAGCTAAAACCATTATTTTATTTTCTGTATTTAGGAAAATTATTATTTTTTAATTCTTTATTGTTTAAAGTATTACATGAGTCTCCTTTATCCCCCCATTGACCTCTCCCCTACCACAACCTCCCCCAAGCACAAGCCCTCATCCCCCCTCTCCTTTCTAGGTTTTCTTTTCTAATATCATTGCATCACTCTTAATTCTATTTATTTTGGTGTTAAAAGCAATTGTGGTGTGTGTGTGTGTGTGTGTGTGTGTGTGTGTGTGTGTGTGTGTGTGTTTGAAACTACAGCCACAGAACCTACCTCTATTCACTCAAAGGATATACATCTTAGAATAAAAATAAATATAGATAATGAAGCAAAACAAAGTTATTCAATAAATTCATGGGGGTATTTCTATTCTTAGTAGTGATTATACGGAGGGGTTAATTTCTCCTCAAGCAAAGCTAAACTCCATATTCAAAGATCCTTGAAATAAGTTTTCTAATATTTATCTAGGTCTCATAAAGGCCCAAGTTGGAATTATATAATAACTAGCCATTGTATTTGCTTAGGTAGGTGGGTCTCAAACCTTTAATATTTAGAAAAATCACCTGAGAATCTTAATGACATTTAGAGGTCAAGGCTCCCACACATATACAATAAATTAATAGTTCAGAGGTAATCTTCAGGAAGCTGCATTGTAAACAGGTACTTCAGCACATTTGACTGCAGATAGCTCTTGGACTCGGTTCTGAGAAGCTCTGATTTAGGTTATACCTATCCTGAGCAAATACCTTGTAAGGAATTTCTATTTGAATGAACAAGTCATTGCCACAGTGTAAATAAACTGTGTAAAACAAAGCAACAGGACACACTTTTGGAAAGTAGATGACTGAGACTAAATATTACTTTAACAATTTTATTAATTCTTTGAGCAAACTTTACTTTTTCAAGGTTATTTTAGTTTACTTGGACTTTAAGTTTTAACTATATTTTTTACCAGATTTAATCAGCAAAAAAATTCAATGAGAGTAACTATCACTTTTTTATCTTAAAAATGGGTAAATGGAACTTCAGCATGATCAATTTCCCTAGGATGTGCATTAGTAAAAACATATCCACATTTCAGATATATCCACTTTAAGTCATGACTCTTTTTCCTCTGTATTAGACATTAGTGTAAAAAGACAGTAGATAATACATATATAATCAGAGGCTGTGGGAAGGTGTGAGTGACTTCTTATTAGTATGCCTTTCTTTATTATGGAAATGAGGGAATAAGAAGACTTCAGTGAGATTAATTCAGTTGGAAGACATGCTGGCACCATTCTTGTGACTGCAACTATTTATCTGAATGAATGAGCACAGAAGACAATAGAGAGACTTGCTGGTGAAGGATGAAGAGAAAGGACGTCTGTGTAAGGAAATTTGTTAGCCTTTAGCCAAGACATGGCTCCAATGACAGCAGGTTTATGGTCTCTGAAAAGGTCATGCATCATTTTACTTGAATTCTTTTTCTAACATTTTTTTCTGTCTCTGCAAAGAAACCAATGAGAGACCAGAGTAATTGTTCATAATTGTCATGATCAAATGAAGATCAGCCAAACTTAGAAATCATTCCTAGTGCAATGTAGTGAGAAGCCAATACTTATCAACCAGAAAGGGAAGCAAAGGACTCAGCTATAGTTTATTCGGGAATATTTTCAGTAAGGTCTGTGATCAAGTGGTTCCTCTGTTGGATTTTATTGAGATCAGACTTTGATGCTCACAATGTGGAACACACCCATTAAAAAAGTTGGAAAAAAATCAGTATCATAAAGACAGAATTACACCAAAAGGGAAAAATAACTGAAGCCCTCCTATAGCCTTTGTGGGACTGAGGGTTCCCTCATCAAATATGTAAAATCTTCAAATTACATTATTTCAGTAAAACTCAATTTGAGTCATTTATTTTTATCGGCATTTGGATTTTTTTGTTTCCTGCCAGCTAACACAATATTCTGAGCTGAATACATAAATACAATAAAGTTGACATCTGCCCAGATGGTTTTACTCAGAATATCTAGATCCTCAGTTTTTATTTTCTGGCACTAAAAATACACAAATCCCGTTCTGTGCATTCAAATGATCTCCCACACACCAAGTTAGATGTCAGTAGTTAGAAGTGTGTGCTGAAAAATCATTGGGGAAGAATGGACCTATTGGATAAAGAAAGCTCCTTTTGTTGAAATATTATAAATAACTTTATAAAATCCCTCTGGGTTCTGAAACACCGATGCTCAATGAAATAGGCTCACCATCTCTCATTCTTCTGGCTAGTCTCTCACTTTTAAACACAAAATTCATACTACAAAACTTTTTAGCACCTACCATAGGCAGAGCGTTCTGCTAGGTGCAAGGAAATAATGGCGAGCAAGACAAAAAAGGTACTGGTCCTCATATATTTTATATACTATCCCAGACAGCTTTTCATAACTCTCCACAGCCATTAAGTGTTCTCATATTTTTATTGATGCTAAATATTATGACAACAAGGATTTTTTTTCTGACATATATAGCTAGTTACATATAGCTAGTATTATGGCCAGAAAAGTTACCCTGGCATGCAACATTCTTTGGTAAGTTTATGCATATTTTAACTCTCCAGCATTTCTTTCACATGTCTGAAATTAAATTCTAATTACTATCATTTTAAATCATAATATGGGACCTTTGAGGACAAAGTGGTGAGCCAGTCTTACAATCATAGTAAACTTTGTAGAAACCCCATGCATTTTTTTTCTGTAGCTTTCAAATGATTTTTGGACCATAGTAGGTAGTCAGTGCATACTTCTTGCATGAATAGAAGACACAACAATGCAATTGAAGGAACACCAGAGCAAAAATAAGGAAAAAGTCATTCTAACTTTAATACTATTATTACATTACCATGAGATGTCTCCATTTCAAGGACTTCAATCTCCTTAACTATAAAATCAGGGTAGTTGACTTCATGAGATTTATTTCCTTCTATCTACACCAAAATGGAACTGTATAGTACTGAGAGTATCACTTTTAAAGTGTATGGAGGAAGATATTTCTCATTGCTTCTATGGGAATCTTTATTCTTGTTGACTGATTACATTCAATGTTTCAAAAATTATAGAGAAAGAGAGAGAGAAGAAAAAAGAGAGGGAGGTGTGAGGGAGGGCTGAAGGAGGGAGAGAGGGAAGAAAAAAAGGTGTCAAGTGAAAGTGAACTGATCCTGATCACATAAATACCACCTTAGTATATAGTATATTAACTCCTAAAAAGTAAGAAACATAGAGGGGTATTTCTGTGCTAGTTTAGTGAGGGAATTTAAAATAAAGCTTACAGCTAAGAAAAAAAGACTTGAGAGACATACCAATTAAGGGCAGTGTATGGAATTTATTTAGATACTAAATCAAACAAATCAATCCTATATAATAAAAGGCTAATATGCAAATCAACCAAACGGTGGAATGACTGGTCGCTATGATGCATACTGACCACCAGGGGCAGACACTCAACGCAGGAGCTGCCCCTGGTGGTCAGTGCACTCTCACAGGGGGTGTGCCGCTCAGCCAGAAGCCCTGAGCGGGACTCACGGCTGGTGAGCACAGTGGCAATGGTGGGAGCCTCTCCCACTTCTGCGGCAGCACTAAGGATGTCCAACTGACGGCTTGGGCCCACTCGCCTAAGCCGTCAGTTGGACATCCGGCAAGGGTTCCTGGAATGTGAGAGGGTGCAGGCTGGGCCGAGGGAACCCCTGAGTGCACGAATTTCATACACTGGGCCTCTAGTGATATATAAATATACAATTCAATAATTCAGAACTAGATATTTGATAGTATTAAGAAATTGCTATCATGGTTTTAATGAATATAAAATTTTCACACAATAAAATGCACGGATCTTTTTTCAAAAACCTTACAGATAAATAATCCAGTTTGGCAAATAAAAAGGCTGTGATACATTTATACTATGGAATCTTACTCTGTCATAAAAAAGAAGGAACTCTGACCCTTTGAGACAGCAAGGATGGACTTGGATAACATGCTAAGTGAAATAATCTGGTCAGAGAAAGGCAAGTACAATATGATTTCACTCATATGTAGAATCTAATAAAAAATGAGCTAACAAGCAAAATAGAGACAGACTCAGATAGAGAGCAGGCTGACTGCTATGTGTATGTGTGTGTGTGTGGTTATTGAGGGTGGTGCAGGGATTGAGCAAAGAAATGAAAAAAATTCAGAGACACAAACAACAGTGTGGTGATTGCTGAGGGGAGGGAAATGGGGAAGAAAGAGGAGGGTATAGTGGGAATAAATGGTGATGGACAGAGACTTGACTTGGGGTGGTGAACACACAGTACAGTGTACAGACGATGTGTTGTAGAATTGTGTACCTTAAACCTGTATGATACTGTTAACCAGTGTCACCTCAATAAATCCATAAAAAGGAAAAAACAATCAAAAATAGCTTTATTTCTGTTGGGACTTTGGACCTCCAAAAATTTAATAGGATATTTAAAAAAATTATTTATAATCATGAAAATGGTTAACTTTTTATTTTTGGCTGTATTTTATCTGTCATGCCTTGAGTGCCTCAGTAGGTAAAATAAGTGCCTTATAAATATTACTGTTCACTTTAGCACTGTGTGTTTTCCTGGAAACAAAATAGAGTAGTTTTTCCCTGTGGACTCAGTAGATTATTAAAACTATTTTAGGACTTTGCTGCACACTTAATAGAATTAATATTCTCATCAGACATTTGAGCAGAAATATATATTCTGCTAACTTTTCCTTTATTTTAATTTTTATAATAAGTATAGTCAGTTATGAATAAATTTGTCTCCTTATTTACTGAAAGTTGAACTTCAAGGTTGTTTTTTGTTTGTTTGTTTGATTGATTTTTTTAATGAAGATGCTGGAAGATTTGGAATCCTTACAATATTGCAGTTTAAGAATTGCAAATATATGCTCACATTGTGAAATATTTACAAAATGTTTTATCTAATGTAACTAAATCTCAATAGTACAGAAAGCTTAAATCCTTCATTTCTTCTCTTTATTTTTACTTATATAGATAATATGCTCTTTTTAAGCACCATTTGTTCTACTTTTTGAAATTCAGCATTAGAAATGTGTTTAAATATTTTGATTTAGATAAGTTTTCTTGAGACTTGCTTATAATATTTGCAGGGGGTACCAGTTTTAAGTTGTTTTAAGGATGCTAATGAGTGATTTTTAGGATTTTTGGCATAATGAGGGCAGTTATAAAAAGGAACAGCAACACTGTCTTTATTGCACTGTACCGCTCTCCGATTAACAGTACTTTACATTAAAACTCTTGCTCAGCTGAGCAGCTGACTATGCTAATTCTTCAGAGTTATGCTAAGCCATACTCATCCCTCCCGCACGCCACCCCCCCCCCAAGCCTACTTGCCAGGAATAGCAAGAGAAAATGGAATTTTCCAAGGTCAGGGAAAATGAAATTATACGGCTGTTTCATTGTCATTGTCATTCAGTGTATTCCTGCATGTTTGTATTTCTGGAGATCTTGGTCTGATCATAGCTCTTTCATGTTCTTGTACACACACACACACACACACACACACACCCCACATACATATGTATATAGAACTATCATGAATATCTATCATCTATCTATTATCTATCTATCTATCTATCTATCATCTATCTATCATCTATCTATCTATCTATCTATCTATCTATCTATCTATCTAACTAACTATCTATCTATCATCTATAGATATCTAAATATTTTTTATTGTCTGACTTACCCCTTGTGTTAAATGACCAAGGATAATCTGTCTCTCTCTCCAGAACCTAGAGCAGTTCTTGGTTGATCTTCATTGTTTTCAGGTTTTATATTTGTGAATGCACTTAATTCACAAAAATGTGCTCATTGGTTCCTAAATCAATACTTGTAGAATTTCACAGTCATTTGTGGACATGTGGAGAGCAGTGAAAATTTTGAGTTGTCCCTTGTGCTCGTTCCCAGCTGAGATCCACCTGGTGCCGCTCTACCATGTCTCGGCTCTAAGGGAGAAATGACCAGAAGATGGGGACAGAAGGGGACAGTGCAATGTGGTGTAAGAAGTTCTGACTCTGGGGCCAGTTGCATGGGGTTTAAGTCTTAACTCTGGTACTTGATAAGGGGGTGTCCTCAGGCAAGTCATTTTGCATGTATGGATGTCATTTTCTCTTCTGTAAAATGAATCAAATACACCAAGAAGAATTGTTTTTAGGCTTTAAGATTTATATACAAATATATATTCCCCCTAGAAATAATGATTCATTATTGGCTAGTCCAGTGTTCACAACCACTATAGAACAGAACTCTGCAAATAATGACTATTGACTGTGTTTTTTGAATGAAGGAATGAATCACTCACCCAGAAACTGTAACTCATATTGTTTATTTTGTGACCATTTTAAATGAAAGGATTCTGATTATTGCTTTAAAATTTCCAGAAGAATGCTGCGGTTGACAGAACAATGGTGCCCCAAGGATGTTCACCTTCTAATCCCTGGAGCCTGAGAATATGTTAGGTTACATACATGGCAAAGGAGGATTGTGGTTGCAAATCTAATTAAATTACCTCTTCAGATGACCTTAAAATAGGGAGATTATTATGGATTATCATGTTGCACCCAATGTAATCACAAGGGCCCTTTTGTAGAAGAGGGAGGCAGAAGGAGAACCAAAGTGATGGCATTGTGACAAAGACTTGACCCAACATTGCTAAATATGAGATTGCTAGGAGACTACAATCCAAGGAATATAGGTGTCCTCTAGAAGCTGGAAAAAAAACAACAAGGAAACTGATCCTCCCCTAGAATTTTCAGAAAGGAATGCAGCCTTGCTGACACCTTCATTTTATGCCCATGAGATCCATTTCAGGATTCTGACCTTCAGAACTATAAGATAATAAATTTGTGTTGTTTAAAGCAAGGGTGAGCAATGTCCAGCCCATGGGCCATATAAGGCCCGTAACATCATTTGGTCTGGCCTTGCCAAGACATTAGGAGTGAGTTAATTAAAGTCTGACCACATATAGCAGGCTCATTTTTAAGTTGATGATTTTCTATGGCCCTGATTGGTGTTATAAATACCCAAATGGACCTTAGCAGAAAAAAGGTTCCCCACCCCTCGTTTAAAGTCACTAAGTCACTAGTAATTTTTACAGTAGAGATAGAAAACAAATACAGATGTCTTTAAATTATAAGCTATAGTTCTTGCTACTGTTGATGTTGTTTTTGTTAAAATGATAAAATTAACCTGGTTATTAAAAAGAGTCAAATGAGAACAATTTTTAAGTTGAAAAAATTTTTCCCTTCAATTCCATTTGTCATCATGGGGTAGAAAAGGCTAGAAATTACAGCACAAGTTGGGAACTTTATTAGGAGCAACTATTAGATACATAGATGATTTACCTGATACCAATAAAATACACACCACCCATTTCAAGTCCCAGAGGGGTGAGTCTCTTATCAATGTATCACATGGATTATATATCTTTGTAAAATTGTAAAAATAATATTATTAAAATAATAATAATAAGATACAAGAGAGTGTCTCTC